>NC_066621.1:34837680-34957834 GCF_025201925.1 Gopherus flavomarginatus
TGCAGGAGGGGGTGAGGCTGTAAAGGGGGTGAAAGAGCAGGAAAGAGGGTTCAGGGTACGGGAAGGGGCTCTGGCTGCAACGAGGGGGTGGGGTGGGGACTGGGTGAGGGCTGTAAAGGGGTGTTGAAGGGCAGGAATGAGGGGTTCAGGGTACAGGAAGGGGCCTCCAGGCTGGGTAGGGGGTTGGGTGCAGGAGGGGTGAGGGCTCCGGCTTGGGGTCTGCGTGTAACCTTCCCCTTTCCTTAGCCATGTGTCTGAGCTGCCAGGGCAGCAAGTACAGGCCTTGCTGCCGAAGCACTGACAGTATCCATGACGCTACACCTGGCCCTCTACTGACAGCTCAGGGTGTTTGGCGTCCTCTGGCACTGAGACGCCACACAATAATTACAGGGTTTTCTAATGGGTTAAAGCAGAACTTGTGGAGAGATAACACGTCCCTCGTGGGTCTGGGGTTTTACAGCACGAACTGGCTCTGCGTGTGGGCACAGTGCATTGTGTTTGAGTGATACCACAACGCCTGAAACACACAACTCCCCATCCTGGGGGTTTTCCATCCCCCCTGATTCCTTCCATGGGGGGCACTGACCCGGCTCCTCTACGGCCAGATGCTCCTGATGGGCAGCAGTCGGGATGTTGGAGAGGTTCTGTTTTTCTGTGACTAGTGACAGCCCCAAAGTGACTCCCACCAGCCCCCATTGCCTTGCCCTGCAGCTGCCAGTCTCTGATCCTGGCCTGGGATTCGATTGAACGAGGCCCCTGGGAGCTGGAGAGCCACTGGTCAGACACTGCAATAATTGTAGCCAGAACATCCATGTCTAGATTTTAAGGCCAGTCAAGACAACTAAATATCCTGTCTAACCCCCATACACGTGACAGGCCACAAAGTCAACCCTGCACTGAGCCCAACAACCAGGATTAACCAAAATATTGCAGCCCTTAGGAGAATATCCTTGTGTGCCACAGACGGAGCATAGGAGAGGCAGAGAGGTACCAATACTGGAGCCCTTGCACTGGAATTGATTTGGTGAGATGTACCCAGCTGATCCAGGCAAGTGACTTGTGCCCCATGCCGCAGAGGATGACAAAAACTCCAACATCCCTGCCAGTGTGAGCTGGGGGAAATTCCTTCCTGACCCCAGCAATGGAGATCAGGGAGACCCTGAGCATGAGAGCAAGGCCACCAGCCAAGCACGGAGAGAAATGGTTTTCTATCTCACCCTGAGAGCACTTTCTTCAGCCCCTCCCCCCGTCCCCTCTTGCCAACCCCATGTGGGGTGGAGAATCCATCATTGCCCTGGGTACTTTGTTCCATGTTTAATCACCCGATTGCAAATGTGTCCCTTATTTCTCATTTTAGTTCTCTGCCATTAACTTCCAGCCACTGGTTCTTGTTCTGCCTTTTGCTGCTGGTTAAAGAACCCTTCAGTACCCAGAATTTCTCTCTTTGGGAGGGGATTTACGCATTGTCTTCAAGTGACCTCTTGGTCTTCTCTGTGATAAACTGAGCAGATTGAGCTCTTGTCTCGCACTGGAAGGCAACTTTTCAGCGCTTTTTCCTCTTCTCTGCCCCCTGTCCAATTTTTCATTCTTCAACTTAAAATGTGGCCAGGATGACTGTGTGCAAAAGTCCAGTGTTGGTCTGACCAATGTTGTACAGAGATAACACTAGTGCCCTATATCTAGTCACTGTTCTCCTGTCTGTACATCCAAGGACAATGACAGCATCGCACAGGCATTTCATGCTGAGCTGTTTGTCCATTATGACACCTAAACCCTTCTCCGAGTCACAGCAGTCTGGCCTTGCTCGTTAGTAAAGCTCAGTGTGTTTGAATGGCCACAGCTTCCCAAGTGTTCTGTAACATGCACAAGGGATTCCCCTCCTCAGTCACCTTCACCTGCTGCTGGTCTCTTATCTCTTTCTTCTTCTCCAGGATCTGCATGTGTCATTGTGAGAGGAGTTGTCCTCCTCTCTTTGCCTGGGAGCGATGTGACCCCCCCAGATGGACTGACCAAACCCAGGATTCCTTCAGCCTGAAAGCAGAGGGGAGCCTTCACCCGCTCCCTCTTTAAGGCTCCAGTCCCAGATCCTAAATTCCCTGACAAAGCACAAAAATCCACCCTGAGCCCAACTCCTCTCTCAGTGGTGATTTCCTTTCTCCCACAAATCTGTCTTGAGGACACAGCCCTGGGAACAGGTGAACACAACCCTGAGATTCCCTTCGCAGCCTGCAAGGGGCAAACGCCCTATTAAACAGCTCGGGAATGTCGTCTTTTTCTTTTCTCCTTTCAAAAGTAACTTCTTGTATTTCTAGTCTCTTTATATGACCCCTCGATTTGCCGCTTCCAATTCTCTGCTGTATACGCCAGCACTGGATCGAGTGAGGTGCCTGGACCCATCCTGTACTGGGTACATGGGGGACTTGCAGGATCAGACCCTAAAATCACTTTAGAGGAAATTCTAACCCCACTCAACCCCGACCTGTTCCTGGGAGGTGTCGGTATTGACCTAGGCCGCCGAGCACCATGGAATGAAGAGACCAATTTTACCAGTAAGTCAGACACCCCGGATGCCCACTGCCTGGATCACCTCCCCCCAGGTGACACGAGTCGCCCTCCAGAGCCATTGCTGGGCCCCAGGGACAGCCACACAAGCCATAGGGATGGACAGCTCCCAGGAATCTCGGCAACGAATCTTCAGGCCGGGGGGTTTCCCCTAGTGCCTGATTCACTCTCAGGGTCCAGCCAGCCAGCAGCTTCCACCCAAGGCTAGTGCGCTAACAGCAGCAGCGTGGCTGGGGGCTCGGCCGGTGACTGGGGCCAGTCGTCTGAGCATGAACCCAGCCAACCCCAGGAGATGGACCCAAGTCACCAGCCCAACCCACCACGCAGCTGCTGCCACTACCCCATTAGTGCGTGAGCTCCCATGGACCACGCTGGGGAGATCCCCAGCTGCAGGGTAGATGCCCCTGAGTGCCTGGCAGGGCACAGCTCCTGGCTGCCTGCCCTGCTGAGTTCTCTACTAGGCTGGGTGGATCTGGGGCCAAGGGTGCTGGGTGACAGGGGGGCATTGGCTGTGGGCTGGGACTGTCACTTCCCCCACTGCCCATCAACAGGATCACAGCAAACGAAACCAGCTCAGCCTGCAGGGGAAGAGTTCAGTCCAGGGCCTGGTGCATTTCTGGGAGCAGGGACGGTGCAGAGAAAGGGCAGATACAGGGCAGCTCTGAACACTCCGCGCAGAACTGCTTGTCCTGACCCACAGCCCCTGTTATCCCAGCCCTGGGCTCCCCTCTCACTGCTCTGCCAGTGCCCCTCACTCCCGATCCACAGACCTCCCCCGCTGTATCTGTGACTTCTGCTACTGAACCACCAATGCGCTGACTCCTCTTGTGAGACATTTCTCTGCACAATACTGCTGCTATTCAGCTACTGACTCCAGGAAACATTTTCCTTAGCCTAGTTCTGTGTGTCACTGGTTTCTATAGCAAAGGCCAGTCCCTGGCCCCTGTGGTCCAGACATCCTCATTCACATCAAGCTTCAAGTTGAGAATCATTTCCCATTCCCGATCTGTGGGAGGGGAGACTTTTAAACGCGCTCTCTGTGCGACTGTACATGTCTAAGCAAAGAGAACAAACCCCAAATCCCCCCTGTGCTTGGGAGCCAGGTTTGCGGTGGGAATTCTGTAGTTCAGATGACTTCATGCCTGGGCATTGTGATTCTTTACCAGTTTCTCTGGCAGTGGGGGAGTTTTTGTGCTCACAGCCGTGATGGCTGAGTAGTTAAGGCGTTGGAGTTGAAATCCAATAGGGTTCCCCTTGCACAGGTTCAAATCCTGCTTACAGCAAGGCCTGTGTCTTAGCCAGTCTCTAACACGGGCAATACCTCTCTACAACCCCTGAGACCACTCTCAATTCTCTCCCCACTCCAATAAATCATACTCTGCTCCCTTTCATAGAGATCCCTGGGACACCACCTCACACTGTGTCCCTGAGGGGTCAGCAAACTCTCAGCACCTGAAGCCTCTGCCACTCACCTAGTGCCCCCTAGATCAGCCATAGTCCTGGTTCTGCTCCTCTCTCTAGTGTGTGAAAGGAACCAAGTCAGCCACTCCATGGGTGCTACAGGGCTGCAGAAGAAACAGAGGGAAAAAAAAAGCTGCCCAGCAGACGCCCCTGCACCTCCCACCTGCTAGCAGGCCTGGCCGACAAGCTCCTCCTCTTCTGCTTCAGCACCTCCCGCTGGCCATTGAAGGGGTGTGCTGGAGGAGTGAGGAGAAGAAAGGGGCGGGTTAGGAAGAGATTTGATGATTTGGGGCAGGGCCTGAGGTGGAGCAGGCATTGAGCACTGCCTGGGAACTCTAAGTCAGCAGCTCTGAGCGCAGAAGCCTTCCCTGAGTCTGAGCTGCCAGGATGCCTGCCGCAGAGCAGGTGCCACAAGTCTCAGCCTCTCTGTCCCACACATGGCTCTGGGCACCACCAGGAATCATTTGGCTCCTGGCACACAAGGCAACTTAAAAGCTGAGTCCCTGGACAGCAGCTCAAACCCCGGCCCCTCCCATTAAGAGCCTGATGTCTACTGACTGAGCTAGCCAGGCTTGCTAAGAACCTCCACCCCCCCTTTCTTCTCCACGGTCACTGCCAATTCCTCCTTCTCTTCCTCCCTCCTGCACCTGAGGGTCACTAAATCTCCTCACCTAGACAGCCAGCCCATCCACTGCACCCCCAATCCCCCATGCCTGAGCCTCCCTGCCAAAGTCCCTGCACCTGGCTCCATAGAATTAATTCTCATGTGTCGCTGGGAACTCTACTTCTTGTGCCCAGAGAGTCTCGGCCCCGCCTCAGTAGATGACCTGAGAAACACAGTGTCTGCCTTTTCTAAAGAAGTGCTTGGAGGGGCTTTTCTCATGTGGCCTAATGGATAAGGGATCTGACTTCAGAGCAAGAGTTGAGAGTTCAAGTTGCTTCATGGTTGTGTTGCTGCAGTTTTACCTTCGTGCTGAAAGTCCTGCTCCCTTCAGCGCTGGAACCTCTTCTTGGCGGCTCAGGCCAATGCTCTGCCTTCAGCTAGAAGCCCTGGGAAGGAGTTGGGGGTTGGGTGTCACAAAGGCTGGGGCATGAGCCGCAGGTGCTTCCAGTCTAGCCTTTGCCCTTCCTGACTTGCCAAAGAAAATGGGCAGCTGCCCGGGCTGGCGTGTTGTAGAGCAGTTTCCCTCTTCCAAATGTGCACCTGTCCCTGTGCTTGAGGGGGCATGGTAAATAGCACCTTGGGAGCCTGGGTGTTTCTCTGCTTCTTGCCAGCTGGGGAAAAGCCTCTTGGGGTAAAATCTCCTTCCCCAGTGCAAAAGTGAGCACTATGAGTGGGAACAGACAGAGGTCACACCAGGGGGGCTGGCCCTGCTTTCCTACCTTCTTCTGATGTTGGCCACAGAGCATCAGCAGCTGCCCTGCATGCTGGTCTGTGGGTCGCTTTCAGTGGGTGTTTGGCCATGGCAGGGAGCAGCCTGGCCGGGGGTCTTTGTGGCTGTCTGCTGGCCATGCAGAGGCATGGTCCTCCCCTCCTCTTGCCCCGCCTTCAGTTGCTCTGTGGCTTATAAACCTTCCCTTGGAGCTGTCAGCACCAGCTGCCTCTGCTTAGGTGTCCGGAGGAGGGAAGGTGTGAGGGGCTCCAGGCTGGGCTCCACCCTCCCTCCTGCTAAGCCCTGACTATTAATCCCGGCCCTGGCACTTCTTTCTTCAAGCACCGTGTGGGCCAAACGAAAAGTGTGGCAGCAAGTACAAGTGCCAAACTTGTGGGCATCAGGTGAAGCAGCAAGAATCCCAACCACCAGGTCAAACCCACAGGACTACAGGCAGCCATAGCCATTTCTATACCCCTATCCATTGCAGCCATCTCAACCAAGACCTGGCTCCAGTGGTGTGAGTCACCCAGCAGGAGGAAAAAGACTCACTCATAAACAACTGGAGACAGGGAAGTTGAGCACTTTGAGCTCCAGGGCTTACCACAAACCAACACAAGGTTGCACTGAGATTTGAATTCAGATTGCAGGTTTCAGAGTCCTGAGTGCTGCCCAGTACACCATGGGACCATCTTGTGCTTCCTTCTCTAGCCATCGGTGACCCTCATCAGGCTGGCTCGTGGAAGGGACTGTTGGCCCTTTACTAAAACTTAGTGGGGTTTTTGGTTGGCTAGTTCCCAGTCCCAATAGAAGGGGGAAGGGTCAATGGGAAATCAGGCCCCTGAGACTGACAGCCCCTGGGGCAATGGTCACCAACTGGTAGGGAACACGTGAGAATTTCTTAATGGAGAAAAATTCCTGGTGAAAATTGGCAAAGCTGTGCAGATTTTGAAAAGTTCCAGTGAATTTACACATGAAAATACAAACAGAGAGACAAACACAAAGAGAGAATGAGAAAATCACAGACTGCACAGACCCACACAGACATAACAAAAACCAAACGCACACAGCACACAGAGCCATATACACATAAGGGAAAGGCATACCAAAACATAGAAAGAACAAATCCACGCCAAAAAATCCAGCAAAAAGCCCACAACAAGAAAGCACAAAAAACTACATACCAAAAGAATACAAAGAAAAAGCCAATCTGCATGCAAAAGTCATATACACACACTCACACAAAACTATGCAAGGCCATCCACCAAAATCCCACAGGAAACACATGCACATCAACACGACAGACGAAAACCACACCAACATACAGAAAGCCAGGCAGGGTTTGAGTGTCACAGCGAAGAGGGTGAGCACAAAGGTGGTTTGGGGAGCAAAGATTGAGGGAGAGTTGGGGGCAGTGCTCTGGGCTCTGCTTGACCCCTTCTGACACAGGCGGCTGGTGGAGAGCAGAGTCTGGTAGATCTGTGGAATCTGCCCTGCTCTCTGTAAAGCAAGGGGACCTCAGTGTCTTCTGAGCTGGAATTGTATTTTCTGCAGGGCAAACTGATTGGCAGAACCCATTTGCTTAAAGAAAGCTAGTGCTTTAGGTGAGGTTTGAATTCACAACTTCAGCATCACTCCACTCAGGACGGCTACTATAGGTCCTGTGCACTAACTCATTGCACCTCTGATGCCCAACTGAGGGTCTTGTCTTCTTGATTCATGGATGGATTAGGGGTTGAGGGGGGTTGCATTAGCTAAAACAAATCCATATTAATGGCTGCAGAATGGCAGCAGCAGAGGTGGAGAGTCTCCTTCTGTGTGATAGAGCTGGTTCCCCCTTCCATTGCTGAGGGGAAGGTTGGTGCTTTGAGCCCACCCGGTGCTGGAATGTCCCATGGGTGAGATTAACAAGACTCTTGAGAAGAGAAGGGAGGGGAAGTCTTTTCTAGTCCTGCCCAACTCCATTGGTCTCCTGTGGCCCTTTCGGCTCTCTGCTTCCCTGCTCAGGAGATGCAGAGACAAGCCCCCATCTGGGTGAGTCACCGAGCGCTGTGTCCCATGGAGTGTGTGTGGGAGAGGGGGAGGGTTGGATTGGGCTCAAGGGGAGAAGGTTGTGTGTGACAGTGTGGTGGAGAGGAGGAGGGTGTGTTCCTTAGGATATAAATGATGGAAAACACAGGGGCAGTGACAGCGAAGCCCCGTATCTCAGTGTTATGACCCTGTGTGGTGCTGCTGTTCACCTTCCCCTCCTATGGTCTCATCTTTCATTGAATCCAGCATTTTTTCACCTGTCATCATCCCTGAGGTGTCCCACATGCCTCAGATACAGAGTGTCCCTCTTAAGAGACGTCGAGGACTGGAACTGATTTCAGCTGCTGGACAGCTCTGCTAGGTCTTTATACATTTGCACAGGAAAATGCTGAGTGTTTAAATTCATTTCAACCATCTCCATCCAGCGAACTCCTGAACATACTGGAGATGGGTCTGGAAATCCATTTTCATTCGAAAAAATTTCTCAAGGGAACCACTTGGATTGTAACTAGGAACCTATTATCCTGCAGGGAAACATTCACCCACTGATCTATCCTCGCAACAAAGAGTGTCATGTATAGCCCAGAGCAGGAACAGTTTTTAAGCTAGGGGTTACTAAACTTTCTCTCTATACAAACACCACAGCTTACAAACTCCCCACCCCCGCTCTGTGTCACCAGAGCACAACAACAACTCTCCTTGGAGCACACACAGCTCCCCAGCTCCCTTCCCATCAGTCTCCCCAGCATTGCTCCAATCCCTTAAAGCAGGGTCTCAACCTCAATTTACCTTAGGGTCAGTGCCAGTCCTCCAATCCTCACAGTGGGCCAGTAATGTCACTCATACCACTCAGAACCCACCCCCCAAAACTCTGCCTCTCACCTGCCTAAGGCTCTAGGAGGGAGTTTGAGTGGGGGGAGGAGGTCTAGGGTTCAGACCCTGGGTTGGGGTTGGGGATTGGGATGCAAAAGGGGTGCAGGCTTTGGGGGGAGTTTGGGTGCAGAAGGGGTGAGAGGCTGGTCTCTTGGAGGGAGTTTGGGTTGGGGAGGAGTTCTAGGGTGCAGGCTGTGGTATGGAGTTTGGGTGCTGGGTGCAGGCTTTGGGCTGGGGTAGGGGGAACAGGAGGAGGGGTGGCAGTGCAGGCTCTAGGAGGGAGATTGGGGGCAGGCGTTAGTGGGTGTGTAGAGGGAGTTGGGGGCAGGCGAATGTGGAGGGGCGTGCAGGCTGTGGGAGGGAGTTTGGGGGCTGGGGTGTGTGGAGAGACGGGGTGCAGGCTCTGGGAGGGAATTTGGGGGCTGGGAGGTGTGGACGGGGTGCAGTTTCTGGGAGGGAGTATGGAGGGAGGAGGGGGTATGTGGGAAGGGGGGGTGCAGGCTCTGGGAGGGAGTCAGGAGTGCGGCTCTTACCTGGGGCTCGAAGGCGGGGCGGGCTGGGGGACCTCCTCATGCTGCTGCCCCCAGGCATCACCCCCGCAGTGTCCCATTGGCTGCAGGGGTTTGGGATGGGGGCAGCATGTGGAGGTACAGCTCTGCCCCGCCCTGCCATGGGGAGGGGCCGGCAGCCACTGGAGCGAGCAGACAGATGCTGCACTGCCGGGGCCCTGGGGTGGGGGGAGCGCCTGGGGGCGGCAGGTGGGGCCAAGGAAGTAACCCGGTCCCAAAACTGCTGGAGCCCCATGGGCAAGACCTGGGAACCAGGACTGCCAGCCAGACAAACACCTTTAAGAGGAGGCGTCTCTCTCCCTGTCAAAAAATGATCTTCCTCCTTCAGTTCAGTGACAGCCTGAATTGTTCCTTATCCAGCAGAGCCAGAGGACTGAAAGCAGCAACATCAAACCCTTGTGTAGCTCGCAGGGATGGACATAAACACTCCCTGGTATCTGAAGAGATGTTCAGCTTTGCCCTTGGTCAACTACAAGGCTAAAGGGAAAGGAGGTGGTGCCAGATATAAAGAGTGAAACACGACACATAGCTATGCCCATGGTGGCTGCAAAATCTTTTTATATACTTCTTATCAGCAGTGTATTGTTTTCTCTGGAGTCTAGGCCTTGACCAAGAAATTTGTACCTTGATAAAATAATCGACTGCCTCTGGTGAAAACAATGGACTTAACACCCACTGGGGTGTCCCTACACAGGTACAAGTACTAACAACAGTGGCTGCCTTTTAGCCATAGTTTTAGTCAGGGCAATAAATTGAAACAAACCCGTTAAATGATTTCTCAGTCACCCACATTCCCTAGAGCATTGGGCCACCATGAGGACATTTCATTTCCTGCCTCTGCAACCAGCTCTGCCCACAGGGGAAGAGTTCAGTCCAGGGCCTGGTGCATTCTGGGAGCAGGGACGGTGCAGAGAAAGGGCAGATACAGGGCACCTCTGAACACTCTGCACAGAACTGCCTGACCTGACCCGCAGCCCCTGTTACAGGGGGCTTTTAGCCATAGTTTTCATCAGGCCAATAAATTGAAACAAGCCCCTGTTAAATCATTTCTCAGCCCGAGTCCTTCACTCACATTCCTTAGGGCATTGGGCCACCATGTTGACGTTTCATTTCCAGCCTCAATTTCATACAGAGACACAATTTCCTTTGCACAGATCCATGAACAGCAAAACCTCCCTGTGTCTCTGGTCTGAGCCAGGGCATTCGATTCCAGTGAACCCTTCTCTCCTGCAATGGCAATGGTCAGACAGAGGGGACGTGCCCACCTGCATCCCTAAGAGGGAGATATTGGCTCAGCTCTTTCTTTCTGCTGCTGTTGTTAGTCCAGGAAACATCAAGGGTGGAATGCAAGGCTGAGTTCATGCACCAGCCCCCGGAAATATTTCAGTGCCCCAGAGAAAACCTGCCCCCGGCTATTGGAATGATGTGCTGGAGATTTGACTAGGAAAGGGACTGTCTGAGTTGTCAGAGTGGGGAATGAAGAACAATCTACAGCAATGTCGTTCACACAAACACACTCTCATCCTGCTCCAGCCGGAAGGGAAATGGGCAGGAATTCTTGCTGTTCAGCCAAGGACACACTTACACTGATGCGCAGCCATGAGTGTGCTGGGAAGCTGGTCTGAGCAAACAATTTGAAGTGACAGTTCAGTGAGAACTGAATCATCGTGCTCTACATTGCTCCACAGCAGCTTCTCCCCTGCAGCATCACCCCAGCACTGCAGTGCAGCCCCCAGGGTTCAGCAGGGGCCCCTGGCAAGAACAGTGGGTACAGCTAGCAGCCCGGTGTGCCTGGCTGTGAGGCAGCTGTAAAAAAGTAACACCCCCCCCACACACAAGTACAGAAACTGAATTCCCCAACGTTAACATCATGACCCCCTGTAGAAAGCCACACGTGTCAGTTGTATTTTCACAGGGAGATGCAAAAATCAAGTGACACCAATTTTTAAGTTGAGTAAATAAAGTTGAGGAGATAGTTATTAACCTCACAAAAAAAAAGGCTAATTTCCCAAACAATCCTCAAAATGTTACCAGTTCCCACCCTTCCTCCACAGCAGCTCTGTGCAGTGTCACTGTTCTGCAGGCAGCTTCCCATTAAATGCTGTTGTGGGACATTCCCAGACCTGGAAATGTACCAACAACAGAATTTGAAGAGCAAACCTGGCTCCCTGCACCAGGTGGGATTTGAGTGTTTTGTTCCTGTCACTTAATGTTTGTCAATAGTACAGATGCCATGAGCAGGACTCCAGGCTCTGCTGGAGGTATCCTGGCACAGGGGCTGGTGGGGGAGAAAAGACGGTTGATTCTGACCTGCACTCTGGAGAGGAGGTAATAAGTGAAGGGGGCATTTTTAACTTCTCCCCTGTCTCAGTGTCCCCTGGGCTGGAATTGTATATTCCACTGGGCTGAATGAGGGAGTGATGTTATTTGGTCAATGAAAGCCAGTGCTCTAGGTGAGGTTTGAACTCCCAACCTCAGCATAGCTCCTCTCAGCACCGCTCTATATGTACTGCACACTAACCAATTGTGCCACTGGAGCACCTGTGAATTGTGATTCTCCCTAGGTTGATAAAGGCGAGGAGTCACCCCAAAACATTCTCAGTGGGCTTGAGAGCAGGTAGCGACAAGCGTTGTACTCGGTGGGGTGGATTCTTCTTAAGGCTTCCAGGCACCATTTCACCCTTTTGTTTGTCTCTGTGTAATAACAGAGCTGACTGAGACTCACTGTAGAGTCTTGCTGCAGACCAACAGATCTGAAATCACTGATCACCAGGTCTAAGCATTAGTCCTGCTTTGGGACAGGCTTCCTCACTAACAGCTGAAATCAGGGAGAGCTGTGTAAAGTGCAGGGCCCCAGGGGTGCCTGAACAGGGGGGAACAACACCCCAGAACTTTTAAAAATGGGAGAGCTCGGCCTTGCCACTTTGTAATGACCATAAGGGCGAGTGAGGGGGGAGGGGGCGGAGAGCAGTGAGCAGGATGTGGGGTCTTGGGGGGAAGAGGCCGCACAGGAGTGGGGCCTTGGGGAGAAGGTGTGGTGCAGGGGCGTGGCCTCGAGTGGAAGGGGTGGAGCTACTGTTCGGGCTCTGGTGGCCTGTTCCACTCCTGGAGGGACCACAAGACATCCCAGAGCAGAGAGGGCTGCCAGCAGAGCGGTGACAGGGTGGAACAGCAAGTGGCCGGCAATATGGCCAGACAGTGGATGGAGAAAGGGGCTTTCCCCCCGGGAGGTAAGAGGTGAACTCTGGGTTTTCATTGACCCAGAGCAGCAGCTGTGGGTGAGGTGCAGTGGAGGGAGGGGCACATCCACAGAGTTTTTGGTGTCTGGATTTAAGAGCCGGAGGCAAAAAGCCACTGCCCAGAGGGCTGTGGGTGGGTGTTTTGCTCAAAGTGTTGTGTTATGAATCCTCATTGTGGTGTTTTCCCAAGTTAATACAAGGTGAGTTTCCTCCTTTTTCTTAAAGTTTCTTTTCTACACTCAGTGCGCGAGTGGGGAAAGTATCACCTCTTAGAGGGACCCAGTGGCCAGGGCTAGTTTCCTCAGGTTACTGGGTGGGGGCTTAAGCAGATTGTGTGTTGTATTGTTGAAGAGAAGCCCCAAGCACCCAGACAGGGAATTGTAACTTCAGCCTTCAGAGTAAGAGCCAGAGGTGCTGCCAGCTGAGCTAGCCAGGCCGCCTAAATGTATTAACCCCTTTCACCGCAAGAGCAAACACCGGGTACTTTTGCGCTTCTCAGCAGCTGGAAAAGAGCCTCTTGGGGGAAATCCTCCCCTCCTCTTGCCCCTCCCTCAATTGTTCTATGGCTTTTAAGCCTTCCCTTGGAGCTGTCAGCACCAGCTGCCTCTGCTTCAGATGCCCAGAGGAGGAGAGGTGTACTGGGGTCCAGCCTGGGACTCTTCCTCCCTCCTGCCTATCCATGACTATTAAACCTGGGCAAGAGGAAGAGGGTGGCAACTGGGCTGTCGACGTGCTCTCTTTCGCATAAATCAGTGTGACTCCTGGCCTATCCCTGCAGAAAGGTGTACTGCATCTGTGTCTGGTGCAAGCTCAGATCAGAGGAATTGGAGGCTACCTCCTGCCCTCCACTGGTTCCACTATGGAGAGACATGTCCTCTAAACCGACCTCACTAGAAACCTGCACCAGGGAGTGGTCATCATAGAAGAGTTTCCTCTGACAGTTGGGAAAATGGGACCAGCGGTCCTCAGGCCGTCTGAAACAATTAAAATCCACTCCCTACACCAAACACTGTGTAGTCCAGAGGAAGGGAGCCAGTTCCTTTCACACCTTAACTGGGGACCATAAACACTAATATAGCGTCACAAGTTCCATGGAGCACTGCAAATGTGAAGAACAAGACTCCAACCTCATCATTCTTCCCTGGCCAGGAGGGCCAGAAAGACAGGCCCTTCCTCCAATCACCCTCTGCCCATCAAGCCACCCTAAAGCTGTTAATGTGCATTTCCTGAATGCACACCATGTCCAAGTCCAGCTTCTCCAAGTCACTGAACATCCTACAATCTCCTCCTGGGCCCTCCAATCCCTGCCACGTTCCACGTGGACACTTTTACAGATGCCCCTTCTCCAGTACTGCCCTCGCTCAGCTTTTGTCCCCAATCCCTGCCCCCTCTGGCACCATCTCCTAGGGCCACCCTGCCTCACTCTCTTCCCACCATATTGGGTCAACCAATAAGTCACATGGGAAATACAGCTCCCATCTCTGATTTTAAAAGGTCAGGTGGGCCAACTGGGGCAGAAGTCCATGCTCCATTGTCTTGTTGGGGATCTCAAAATCAGGGACTCACCTCAGGTAAACGTGCTGCTGTGCTCCCAGAAAACAAGCCACTTCCACACAAAGAAAGATAAAAGGGCTGTTAAAGCTAAGGATTGAACCACAGACCTTTAGATTTTCACACTAATGCTTGCCTAACTGAGCTACTTTGGTACCTGCATGATGCTATTTTGGCCTGCTGCTTCTCTGTCTGGGATGTTTTTATCGGCCATGGCCATGGCACACAAAAAGGATGTCATTGTGAGTGGCCCACAAAGACAAGGGTCGCTTTTGCCTGCCATGCTCAGCTTGACTTGCTTCCTCACACCATTCCTGCCTTTGTTCCCGGGTTGACCTGGTGGCAGAAGGGGACTGGGGGCCAGTGATGCGGGGAGGAAGTTGAGCTGGACCATGGGCTAGACTAGACCTTGACAGTAAGAGTCTGGACACCACTTGCTGCCCCACCTTGTTGTCCTGGCTTCCCCCACTGGACGTCATTTAGGAAGGGAAGTGGGGCTTCTACCTCTCCTCCCCGATTTTCACATCACAGAGGAGCACAAACAGGAAAACAAATGGCTGCTCCATACTTCTCCCATGAGAGGAACCAGACAACCTTATCTGTGGTGAGTAAGAAGTGTCTGTTGGCTGACAGGGTCTGTCCTCGAGGAGCTGGAACAGCAGCTGACACCTCCCCCTTGGCTCCACACTGTGGTAAATGCTCATTGCCTGGCGGTGTGGGTGAATGCTGCTCTGGGCTCTGGAGAAAGTCTGAATTGGTCTGTCAACCCCCCGTCTTCACTGAGCCAGTCTGGTAAGGTCTCGAGTGCCCCCTCCGGCCTGGCAGCTGAGAGTCTGTGCAGACATCAACCCCCCTGCCAGCCCCACAGGCAGCAGAAGCACCAGCCACCCCAGCACCACAGGGGCACTCAATGCACTTCCTGTGGGGAAATGGCTCCTTGGCATCCAGGTGTTAGAGTGAGAGCCAGGAGACAGCAGTGTCTGGCTCAATTTGGGGGAGAGAAGAGAGCTGATCTTCAGTCTCCCCAGCAATGCTGGTCAGTTTTATTGCCACTGTAATAGTCAGTGCCTCCCTTCAGGGCTGGCCCTAGATGGTGCAGGACCTGGGACAAATCCCCCCCTTTCTGCCCTTCCCCACTCCATCCCTTCCCCCAAGTCCCACCCCTTCCTGCCCTGCATCTTCCTGCTCCATTCCTCTCCCTCCTCCCCACTGAACAGCTGATCACTGGCAGGGGGAGGTGCTGAGGGGGAAGAGCAGGAGCTTGTCCACAAGGCCCGAAGCAGGGGCAGAGCTGGCAGCCAGTGGGTGCTGAGCACCTTTTTTTCCCCCTGTTGGTTCTGCAGCCTCATAGCACCCCTGCATTCACTGACTCGGCTCCTTTCATGCTCTAAAGAGAGGAGCAGATCCAGGGCTGTGGCTGATCTATGGGGCACCAGGTGAGTGGCAGAGACTTCAGCTGCTGAGAGTTTGCCTGACCCCTCAGGGACACAGTGTGAGGTGGTGCCCCAGGGATCTCTATGAAAGGAGCAGATCAGGATTTACTTGGGGTGGGGAGAGAATTGAGAGCATCTGTTTGTATAAAGGCATTGCCTGAGTGAGAGTTTGTGAGCAGGATTCAAACCTACAGAAGGGAATACTATTGGATTTATCAATTCTAACATCTTAACCACTCAGCCCTGAGTATAATAAGGCTTCAATACCACAGAATAAATAATCACGATGAACTGGTCAATCATCGCAATGCCCAGGCTTGAAGATTTCCCGCAGCAAACCTGGCTCCCAAAGCTCTGGGAGGGCTTTGGGGTTTGTTCTCTTTGCTTAGCCATGTGCAGTCTCCCCTCTCACAGAGCAGGAATGAGAAATGATTCTCAACTTGAAGCCTGATGTGAATGCGAATGTCTGGACCAAGGGGCCAGGGACTGGCCTTTGCTAGAGAAACCACTGTCAAGTTTTAGCAAATTAGGACAAGTCAGCAAATAAAAACAACCTTAGGTATCAGTAACTGCTACAGCTTGCAAATTCCTACATGTAGCAGTTTCTGGCACTACACCTGTGCAGCTCTGCTCCCTGACTCTTTGTGGGATCCTGCTCTCTCCTTAGCTCCACCCCATTCTGGCCCAGACAGTTGCAGCTCACACAGAAGATGGGACTCCCTCATTTGATTGTGTGAATGTAGAATGAATTATATTGTGAAAATAGAAAGGATTAAAGAAATGCTGTCTGTACCTTTAAGCAAAACTGTTGGAATGCTGCAATCCAGGTGTCAGGGATGCAGACATTAACATAAAACAATTGCACCATTTAAGGGCAATTGGTGAAGTATTAGCCTTAGATCGATAAGAGTTAGTAAGGAAGTAGGATATGCATGCTGTGCCTATGGTGAATTTTACTGTTTTCCTTTCCTTGTCCCTTTGTCTAATTCCTGCTCTTTTATCTGTTTAAATAAGACTATTTGGGTCTTGCATGGCCACACACATTACCTGGGTGCTATTGGCGGAGCGCTGCACTAATAAAACAGAGTGGTCTGACAAATTGTGAGTCCTGATACTAACTTTGACAATTTGGAGGTTCCACCGAGATTGCAACCGTCTTCACTGGGGCTGTGTGATTCCTGACTGTTTTTGTAGGATGACCGTGGCAGCCGGCACCTGGGTATTTGGCCCAAGCGGTCCTCTACTAGGGCGGAAAGGCGCACGACCACAGTGAAGTCTATGCCATTGAACCTGTTGGTTCCCACTCTGTTCTGGTAGGGATCCTGGGATCTGATATCAGGAATCTGGTCAGGTAATTATTTCTGTGTTTTGTCCGAACTGAGGACTGTCCTGTCTCTGTGTCTATCCATCCTCTTGTGATGTGTTTGAGTCTGGGTGCTGTCTCTGTCTGGGGATCGGCCGACCATGGGGTTCCTGTCCCCGTGGTCTGAGTGAGTGGAATCTGCACCATCGCAGCCGCACCGCACTTTGGGTAAAACCCCTGGTGTGAAAGCAAGGGCAATTGAGGCAGTAGCCTGTGGGCTCCTTTTGGGTGTTGCACTGGGCATCGCTCTGATGAAAATGAATTTCCTTCTTGTGTGATTGGTGTGTGAAGTCTTCCTGTATTGGTAACCAGACGTCTAAGTCGGGACAGTTCCCTAAATGAACGCCGGCTCATTTTATGTATTTAGGATGGGTCCGGACTCCTGTAAAAAGGGTCCAGACTCCCGTAAATTTCTGGAAAAATGGTCTAGGCTAACTCAGGGGGATCCCAAAACTCAGTGGCGACTGTTAAAATCTTGGAACAAAGACTGAATGCACGTCTTAAAAGACAAACTCGGCCAACCTAAAACTAAATTGGCTAAAGGAGAGGTTAATTGTTTCATGCAATGGTGGGAAGAGGCAAATCGTAGGTGGACAAAATCAAAACTTGCCTCTCTCAATTATTCAAATAATAAGTTAAAAGCTTTATTAAAGGCCTCCTCTCCCACCACCAGACCGAGCGCTCCCCTTTACCCCGTTCTCCAAACCCCGGATCGATCCAACCCCCTTCATACTCCCATCTCATTGTAAAAAGGACAAAAAGCCCCTTGTTCTGTTCCCCTTTGCTGTCTGCCTCAAAAACTGATTCTTTGGTGTTCCACTACCAATTCAGCAAGGAGGGTGGGTTCCTCAACTAGCCCCCACCCTTCCTGGGCCCTTTCCTTGAACATTTCTTTCAAAATTGTGAAATGACCACAGTATCACTCACAAACGGTTCATTGGAAAAAAAAGCAGGATCGGGCCCAGACAAGCAGGCAAACAACAGATAAAGAAACAGGTTGAAAGCTCTAAGGGAATAGTGTCAGGAGTAAGAAAAGCAGTAAGTGCAGGCATGAACCCCTGGAACAATACTTAAAATGGTGAAATCTGAGGTGATAAAGGTGTCATTTTGGGACATAAACAAGTGATTTAAGAAAGGAGTGAAAAGTTAACTCTACAGAGGCTGAAGAGAATTAAGCAGTTAAACTTTGTGGAAAATGTTAAAAAGGACCATGTTAAAGAGAAAGAATTCTTGGTTTCTTTACAGCCATTCTGAAGGAAAAATGGGTTCTTTTTCCAGAAGAATGCCTGTAAATAATCCATATATATATATATACAGTGTGTGTGTGTGTGTATTTGTATATATATATATATATATATATATATATATATACACACAGTGTATATATATCTATATATATATATATATATACACACTGTATATATCTATATCTATCTATCTATCTATCTATCTATCTATATATATATATATATACAGCTATTTAAAAACCAATCAGTGTAAAGAAATGTTAAGGAAAAGAAAATGTGTATGTATCTATTTGTCTGTGAAAATATGTAAAGTTCTAAGAATCTAAACCAGCACATCGGGTTTGTAAAACTCCTGTTTTGTAGGTGTAAGATAAATTGATTTTGTTTTTGTTTTTAATGCCACTACAAATTCATTTGACTCTTTAATTCAGGGTTGCAAAACTGACAGACCTTTTTGCAAGACACAGGTAATTAGTGTTGTTTGGCTTTGGGATTTAGCATTTAACCTTTAAGGGGTAACTTGATTCTTTATAAAATTAAAATGTTTTTAAATAAAGACCAAGTCATGGCTACAATAGGGCAGTCAAAATCAAGGAGAATAGGTAGAGATTCTGGAGTTTTATTGTTTGGCTGTTTTTTTGTGGTAACAATAGCAGTTAAGAGCTGTAATGAAAGAATAAGAAATTAACAGTGACCCTTTGAAGCAACAGCAGAGATGAGGTGCACAAAACAAAAAGAAGCAATGTTAAAAACACTGAGCCTTAAAATGGCTCTGTGTAATCAGACTGTCACTTTGATAAGGGTACATGAAAACTCTGTAAGAACAAAAGAAACAGTTAAACCTTATGTAAAAATTGATATGGCTAATGTTTTAAAAAAGTTATAGTATAGAAGGAATGTGCATTTTCCCTAGGACATGTGCAGTGTGTATTGTAGAAAGGGGTAAAAGAAATGCAAATGAAACGTGCTGCTGAATTAAAATCCTGTTAGGGCTCCAAAAAGAGCAGCAAAAGGCTGTGTTTTCTTTTTCAGATCCCTGTGTGTTAAGACAGAATCTCTGAGCTCTGCTGATGGCTTTGAATCCAAAAGCCAAGCCTGTGTTGATGCAAATTACCTAACTGATAAAGAAATATGAGAACTACCAGCACAAAAGAAGCTGCAAATAAAGAACATACCTGGTCAGCAAACAAATTGCCTACATAAAAGACCTGGTATAAGAAGATACCTTTAATAAATTTGATGCTAATGTTACTGTTAATATTAAACATTAAAATAACTTTAATGTTAGTAAGTACCCCTGTAACAACTTGTAGTGTGTATGATTTTTGGAAAAATCCTTTAAAGTAATATCGTAATGATGCTTCTCAGCTATTACCTGTGAATAAACTTAAAGCTTAACACAGCAGGAAAAACATTACAAACTTGGTCTGCTATATAAAAGGAAAAACTTGAGGTACACCACCTCATGAATTTAATAACTAAACAGTGGAATGATTTCCGCATAACCCTTAAAAAGTAGAACCCATTAAAACCTGGCCTGCCCATAGCACAAAAAACACAAGAAAATATGGGGAAAATTCCTCTGTTTTGCCTGCAATCAGCAAGGGTATTTGTAAAAGAAAGGAATCTTTTAAGTTATAATCAATGCCATCCCAAAAGGGGTAGAAAAATGTTATTTTTGTCTTTCAGATAATCCAAAGTACTATATAATGGGCTATGTGTATGTGTTAATTCTTGGGGGAAAGTGTTTAAAAAGTGTTAGCAACCCACCAGAAGACAAATGTAAATGTAATGTAAGTACTGTGTTTACCAATAATCACATTTACTATTTACCACAATAACAACAAAAGAGTCTCAGCTTACTGTAAGCACTGATTTAGCTCAGTTCTCTATCAATCTTGGCATTGAATGGCAAACAGTTACCAATCATCTGTTAAAAGGTAAAAAGGTAACATAGTTCCTAGAAAAAAAAATGTGTAAAATTGGACCATTCATATTATACACACAAATGGGGACATGTTAAGAATTGCCACTGCAGAAAAACATAACAGCCTACCATTGGTATAACATATTTTCTGGATGGTCTCCCACAACTACTGTCATACTAATGTTACTACCCCTAATTGTGTTTTTGGTTTTAAATTGTATGTGTTTAATTGAAATGTTTAAAATGTGCTGGTGGATAAAACAAATGTATGAAAAGCTAAAGCCACAGGCCCAAATCACCTCTCAGTATTTTCTATTACGTGGACTAAATAAGAAGGGACACTGGCGATTAATAATCTTAGTATCAAAAAGGGGATATGTAGGAGCAGGATTTTATAATGTCCCATAAGAATTAAAGTATGATTTGACTTCATCCTGCTAGCCACCTTTTTTAAATAGCAGAAAGAAATGACCCCCTGGGACTATAAGATTCGGATTTCCCATATGCATTACAAATTGGGCCCTCTCTAACTCTTTGTTTTACGATTTAGGTAGTAACAGACAGGATTCTCTATTGTGTCTATGTTAAGTAAATTAGAGACACATTGAAGGCCTGGGTCTCAACGTAAATTGTCTTGGTTATTAATTGTAAAACTTAGCAAGGTTTAATTTGCAATGCTTTTTTGCTCGATATAAAATACTACTGTTTGTATTCTCAATTTATTTGTGTGAATGAGGAATGAATGCATCAGGAAAAGATAAAGGTGTGAAAGCCATTGTTATAGCCAAAGTCAAGGAAGAAGTAGTAAAGAGACTTAAAGAACATCAAAGAATCACCAGGCACTGCTTACTACCCCGACGGCTGTTAAACTGTCTGGCATCTCAGAGTGGATACATGCTTCGCCGTGTAAAAATGCACCACCCCCAGTGAACCAATCATCACTTCAGGACCACGCAGAGTCAACTGTGACTCCAGAAGAAGACGTAGAGGAACAGCCTGCAATACCTTACAATCTACTTTCTCATAAGGGTTGCCAGAAGCAGACGACAACCTAAAGCAAGGCCCAAGAAGAAGCAGTAGTGAGCCTAGCGCCTGCTGCCTGCTGAACATAAAACTGTGACTGCGGTTTCCTCAGTTGAGGTTGTCAGAACCAGAAGGGCCCTGCCTCCAACATGTGCCTCTGGTGATGCCTGTTCCTCAACTGCTGATGTCTTAAGGTCTGGGGAGTCCACAACAATGGCAATTCTTTTATCCAGCAGCAAGTTTGGATAGCTCAGACCCTTATTATTTCTAAATGCTGGGTCTGCAGCAACATCCCAGCCCACTCTTAAGCTGGTGTTCCTGTCCAGGCTATTCCACTCAATTCCCCAGACCTCACTGGAGGACCTCGTCCGTTTAACACAATATGGAACAGTAATGACAACTGGGAAGAGGCTATTGGCAGTTCCTTTATCCCACTTGGGGGAGTAATACACCACGCAAAAAGGCTCCTGAGGTTACAACCAGTAGTTAAAATAATGGCAAATAAAACCGGAGAAAGTTTAAGAGCCCTGGCCAAAGAAACAGCGGCGATCTGACAGGTGGCCCTCCAAAACCGTCAGGCATTAGACATAGTGCTGGCGGCCAAAGGAGGGACCTGTGCTCTTATTGGAAAACAATGTTGTCTGTTTGTACCTGACGCTAGCAATGAGGTAATAGATGGCGCTAGACACTTAGAACAAATCACATATCTTCCCCAAGTAGAGCCGAGTTCTTAATGGAAGTGGCTAAGTAACCTGTTCAATTTCTCTGGCATAGGAAACTGGTTGTTTCAGGGAGCCCTAACTATCCTGTTTGGAATCTTAGTGATTTTTGTATGCTTTCAGTTAATCTCCTGTTGTATCCAGAATTGTGTCACCCAGGTGACTGCCCCAAAACAGAGTGCTAATATGATGATTTTGAATATTGGTGATGAACAAAGAGATAAGGAACAGTTAATTTGTGGAACCCAGTAATTGTTGGTCATGGCATGCGCTTGACCCAAAGGATGGATTGTGAAAGTAGAATGAATTATATTGTGAAAATAGAAAGGATTAAAGAAATGCTGTCTGTACCTTTAAGCAAAATTGTTGGAATGCTGCAATCCAGGTGTCAGGAATACAGACATTAACATAGAACAATTGCACCGTTTAAGGGCAATTGGTGAAGTATTAGCCTGAGATCGATAAGAGTTAGTAAGGAAATAGGATATGCATGCTGTACCCCAGGTGAATTTTACTGTTTTGCTTTCTTTGTCCCTTTGTCTAATTCTCGCTCTTTTATCTGTATAAATAAGATAGCTTGTGTCTTGCATGGTGCCCACATTATTTGGATGTTATTAGCAGAGAGCTGTGCTAATAAAACAGTGTGGTCTGACAAACTGTGGCCTTGGCTACACTGGCACTTTACAGCGCTGCAACTTCGTGCTCAGGGGTATGAAAAAACACCCGTCTGAGCGCTGCAAGATACAGCGCTGTAAAGCCTCAGTGTAATCAATGCCGCAGCACTGGTAGCGCGGCTACCAATGCTGCAAACTACACCTGTAGAGGATGTGGTTTACGTGCAGAGCTGGGAGAGCTCTCTCCCAGCGCTGGCGCTCCGACCACACTCACACTTCAAAGCACTGACGCGGCAGCGCTTTGAAATTTCAAGTGTAGCCATACCCTGTGAGTCCTGAGTCTAACTTTGACAGGAGCAGACGTTCAAGCGGGGGCAGGGCGCTGCCTTCCCTCCGCAGCTCTGCGAGGGGACTGGGTAGCGGTCGTTCCTGCAGGGATGGGGCATTGGGTTCCCTTCCCAGCACTGTGAGGGGACTGGGGAGCGGATGATCCTGCGGGGGTGGGGCGCTGCCTCCCCACCCCAGCTCTGTGAGGGGACTGGGGAGCGACCGTTCCAGCGGGGGCAGGGCTCTTCCTTCCCTTCCAGGCTCTGTGAAGGGACTAGGCAGCGGCCATTCCTGGGGTGGCTCGGTGCTCCCCTCACAGAGCTGGGAGGAGAACCCAGGGCCCTGCTGCCGCAGGAACGGCCACTCCCCAGTCCCCTCGCAGAGCTGGGAAGGGAACCCAGCACCCCTCCCCCTCTTGAACGGCCACTGCCTACACCCTCACAGAGCCGGGGAGGGGACCCAGCGCCCCGCGCCCGCTTGAACTGCGAGGGGACTGGGCACCTGTCATTCCTGCGGGGGTGGGGTGCTCGATTCCCTTCCCAGCTCTGCGAGGGGACTGGGGAGCGGCCGTTCCTGCGGGGGTGGGGCGCTGGGTTCCCCTCCTTGCTCTGCGAGGGGACTGGGACGTTGTCTTTCCTACGGGGGCGGGGCACTGGGTTCCCTCGTAGAGCTGGAATGATAACCCAGCACCCCACCCCCGCAGGAATGGCCACTCCCCAGTCCCCTCGCAGAGCTGGGGATGAAAGCCAGCGCCCTGCCCCCGCTCTTACCAATTCTCCCCAGGCCCCTCCCAACCATTGGGGTGATCTGCCGAGGGATCCCTCCTTGGAGAAGCTGAGGGAACTTGCTGGCCACAGCTCTGCAAACCCCCTTGGGGAAGGCTGCAGGGACAGAGTCCTGCGGGAGAAGGGATTCCTGACCAGGAATGGGCTCCCCAATGGGTGTAGAACTGAGGGGAATCGGGAGGCAGCTGGTGATGCCCCAGGAATCCACAGGGTTCTTCCCTTTCGAGCTGCTGGATGGGAGGAGAGTGAGGGGACCCCTGAACCTGGAAGGGGAGGATTGGGAGGAGAAGGAGGAAGACCCCCTGGGGGATCTCTTCCCTGAGGTGGGACCCAATCTCCCCGTCAGGTGTTCCCTGTTCAGAGTCACTGGGAGAGCAGCCCAGAACCTGGAGAGAGAGGTCAAGGACCTGCTGGCTTTAGATGGCATCCAGCCGTTCAACAGCCCATGGGCCTCACCCCGGGGCTGATCTCCAGGGGAGACAGGATGATCTGGTTTAGTGGGGACTATCGAAAGCTTAAAGCCATCACAGTGTCCAATGCCTACCCCATCCCTAGGCCTTGGGAGATTCTAGAGAAGCTGAGGGGGATGGAGAACATGGCCCTGGCATACAATGACATGTGTGTCTTTAGCCAGACCTGGGAGGAACAGGTGTCCCAGGTGAAGAGGGGGCTGGGCTGCCTCAAGGAGGCAGGACTGACGGTAAAAGCTGAAAAGTATAAGGTGGAGATGGCAGAGGTGTTGAATCTGGGCCAATAGGTGAGAAGCGGCTGCCCAAACCCAAAGCTGGCCAAAAGCCAAGAGGGGGGGCTCTTAACCAAGAAAGCCCCAATCGCAGCCCAGAGTGCTGGGAAAAACCCAATCCCAGTTTGAACCCCAGGGGTATTGGGGTGGCAAAAGGGTTCGGGCTGCATAATCCTTGCCACATGCGGCCTGTCAGTGCCATCAAGCACACCCGACTTAAGACCCTCCCCTGCTGATCACCGCCCCTTGCAAAGACCCCCCAGCCAGAACCTCTCAGACCCCCCCGCTCATTCCTTCCCCCTGCAGAAACCCCCCAGCCAGCCCCTCTCAGAGCCCCCCGCTCAGCCCCCCCTGCAAGGACCCCCCCAGCCAGCTCCTGTCAGACCCCCCCGGCTCATCCCCTCCCCCTGCAGAGACCTCACAGACAGCGCCTCTGACTCCTGCCCCCCGGCACCATCCCGCAAACTCTTGTGTCTCGCACCCTCCCCCGCGTGTCCCGCCCCTCCCTGGTCCACCTCGCCCTCCCCACCCCGTCTGCGTCCAAGTGCCTCCCACCCCACGTCCCACCCCCCCGGCCCTGTGACGTGCCCCCTGCCCGGGTCTGACCTGCCTCCTTGCCCCGTGACTTGCCCTGACCCAGGGTCAAAAGGCCCCCGCACCCACATCCCGCCCCTTCAGGTCCAACCACCCCGCATCCTACAACCCCAGATCCAACCGGCCCCTGCGTCCCGCTCCCCCTCGCAACTGATCATCCCCCGTCCCCCCTATCCTGCTCCACACTCCCTTCACGTACCCTCTGTCACGGACTCACAGATCGTGCCCACCCGTCGCCCCATGTGGTTTGTGGGGGGTGCCCCTTTCAGTGAGACAGCCCTTCTCGGGGGTCCACCCTCACTTTGGGTCAGGCCATTCCACCTGCTGGAGCCGCACCTCTCTGAGCCTTAGCACGTCTGTCTCTGCTGTGGGCCCCCTTAGGGAGTCCACACGCTCTGGACCCCCCAGGCCTCCTCAGCCCTGAGGAGTTTGATGCCTCCTGTTCCCTAGCCCGGAGTGACTCTCAGCCAGCATGAAACAGGAGGGTTTATTGAGAGTTGAACACAGCACAGGAAACTCTCAGGGCCTCAGGCCTGGCCTTCCTCAGCCCAGCACATCCCAGTCTCCCTGCAGCCAAGTGATGTAACGAACTGGGACTGTTCTTACTGTGGGCTGTGAATACTGTGTTGGTGCCTCAGTGTCCCCATGGCAGTTCTTAAGTATCTAGCAAAGCAAAGGGCCAGTTCACTGAAATGCCTGGCACTCTGTCTCCAAACCACTGATGGCCTGGGCCCCTCCTCTGCAAAGGTGCCAGCTGAAAGTGTTGGAGACAAAGGGATCAGGTGACCTCCTGGCCCGGGGAAAGCAACTGAGAAAGGAGGAGGGGCTGGAGGAGGTTTGGCAGTCTGGAGCTGGCTGGGGGAGGAAGAGAAGGACAGACAGGGCTCTGACCCCCCACCCCAAATGGGGCTGTGGTGCTCCTGGGGCCCCAAGATGGACGTAACTGGGGTGATCCTGTTGTCTGGGCCTGCAGGACCTGTCTTGGACTGTGTTCCTGGTGTCTAAATAAACCTTCTGCTTCACTGGCTGGCTGAGAGTCCTGGTGAATTGCAGGAAACGGGTGCAGGGCCCCGACTCCTCCACACTCCGTGACAACTGGTGGCTGCGACAGGATTTACTACACCCAGTGAACGGCGCTTCCTGCAATAAGTGATTGGGGAGCAGTAAAACAAAGGGGGACTGACAAGGACCAGGTGGGCTGAAGAGTCAGAGAGAGACGGGGTCAGGGGGTGATTAACCACTGGGAGTGTATGACCAGAGAGAAGGACTTTCAAGTAACAGGGTCCCCCAGGGGGATTGCAGGAGCTGTCCCGGGGCAGGGGAGTTTGCAGTTCGACCCTGGCAGAGAGGGGGTGACCGGCAAAAGGGCTGGTGCATGAGGGGTCTCCCTGGAACTGCTGGAAGCTGAGAGCACAGGCCAGCGAGTGGCCAGCAGGAAGATGTATGCTAAGTGCATTAAGAAAGACCTGGTGGAACTGTGCAGGCAGAGGGGGCTTGCATTGGGAGGTCCACCAAAGAACAGCTAATTCCCAGCTGGAGGAGAAGGATCGCTCGGGTGAATGGAGCTTGGTCCATGAGGGAAGCTGCCCAGGGATGCAGCGTGGGCCCAGGGGCCTGACATGGCTGGGAGAGGCCAGACTGCTGCCGAGGACATCCCAAGACCCTGCCCACTTATACCGAGGAAAGAGGTTGAGGGAAGCCCAGTGAATACCGAGGGCACCCTGACCCCGGCGGCCAGCAGGGGATCATCCCGGTGGAGCTTGCCGTCCCTGGAATGGTTGTGGATGGAACATGACAGGGAGCTGAGACGAGAAGAGCTCGAGTTAAGGAGGCAAGGACTGAAAGAGTGTGAGAATCAGTGTAAACATGAGGAGAACCAGCGCCAGCATGAGCGGGAGGAGAAGGAGATCCAGCGTAAGTATGAGCTGGAGCTGGCCTGGCTGAGAAGCAGTGGGGCCCCGGCTGCGGCGAGTGAGGGGGGACCCAAGCCTACAAAGAGCTTTGATAAGTGCTTCCTGGCCCGGCGTAAGGAGAGGGAAGACATAGACACCTTCCTGACGGCCTTTGAGAATGCCTGCGAGCTGCACAGGTTTGACCCTGCAGACAGGATCACATTTCTCACCCGCTTACTGGACTCACCAGCCGTGGAGGTGTACAGCCAAATGAAAGGGGCGGAGGCAGGGGACTACGAGCTGTTCAAACAGGCCCTGCTATAGGAGTTTGGGCTGACTCCTGAGATGTACCGGGAAAGGTTCCGGAGTCAGCGTAGAACGCGTGAGGTCACATACCTACAACTTGTCAACTGGGCTCAGGGGTATGCCCGCAAGTGGACAGCTGGGGCCCAAACTAAAGACAACCTGCTTGACCTTTTCATACTAGAGCACCTGTACGAGCAGTTCCCGTCCGACCTGAGGCTGTGGTTGATGGACCAGAAGCCGGAAAACCCGCAGCACGCAGGCCAGCTGGCCGACCAATTTGTGGACACTCGAGCAGGGGACAACACGGAGGAGTCTCGAAGGAGCAGGCCTACCTCAACGCAGAGAAAGAGTCACCATGGAACCTCCCAGCGGGGGCCTATGGAGAACCCCCACCAACGAGGAACATCCAGTATCAGGTCCATCCGTCCCACTCGAGGGGACCCACGAGACATGGGCTGCTATCACTGTGGACAACGAGGCCACATATGGGCCCAGTGCCCCAAGCTCAGGGACAGACTGAGCAGACCCAACCCACAGAGGGTTGACTGGGTAAAGACCCAGTCGGATGAGGGGCAACATTCCCAGGAAAGGGAGGCTGGCAGCGTACCACTGGTGAAAGAGGGAGGAGGTTCCCAGGTCAGCTCCTCTGGAGGGTTGGATGCTCCAGACTCAGAGTTTTTGGTTTATAGGGTGGGAGCGGGGCTGCCCCTCCAGAGAGAGTGCCTTGTTTCCCTGGAGGTAGATGGGAGGAAGGTCACTGGGACATGGACGCAGAGGTGACGCTGGCCCGGCCCAAGGCGGTGGCCTCAAATCAGATGGTGCCCGACACCTACCTGACCCTGATGGGTGTGGGCAGGACCCCATTCGAGGTACCCATAGTGAGGGTACACCTGAAGTGGGGGGCCAAGGAGGGCCCCAAGGACGTGGGGGTACACCCACATTTGCCCACGGAGGTGTTAATGGGAGGGACCTGGAGGTCTGGCTAAGCAATGCCCGGGGTGCCCTGGTTGTGACCCGTAGTCAGAGTCAGCGCAGGGCACTGCGCCCCGACAACGGGGAAGGTACTGTGCCCGAGGTGCAGGACCCTAACCTGCTGGGGAGGGAACGCCCAGGAACACAGCTCAGAGAGGCTGCGGCCTCAGACACAGCCGACGAGACAGAGCAGGTCCCCATCCCTGTGCCAGCTGCTGAGTTCCAGGCCGAGTTGCAGAAAGATCCCTCCTTGCAGAGACCAAGGGAGCTGGCCGACCTCAGTGCAGTACAGTCCATGAGGAGAGGTTGCAAGGAGAGGTTCCTGTGGGAGAGGGGGCTTCCATGTCCAGCTCTGGGAGGGGCGTGGTAGTGGCGGTTCCAGTGGCAGCCGGGTGCTGGATCCCTCTCCAGCTCTGTGGGGGGTCTGGGGAGTGGCGGTTCCAGCGGGGGCGGGGCGCTGGCATCCCTCCCCAGCTCTGGGAGGGGAGCAGAAAGTAGCGGTTCCAGCGGGGGAGGGGGGCTGTATTCCCTCCCTAACTCTTGGGGGGGAGTGAGGAGTGGCTGTTCGAGCATTGGAGGGGCGCTGGCTTCCCTCCCCAGCTCTGGGAGGGGCCTGGAGAGTGGCAGTTCGAGCGGGGGGCAGGGCACTGGCTTCCCTCCCAAGCTCTGGGAGGGGCATAGAGTGTGGCCGCTCGAGCGGGGGCGGGGCATTGCCTTCCCTCCCCAGCTCTGGAAGGGGACTGGGGAATGGCGGTTCCAGCAGGGGTGGGGGGCTGGCTTCCCTCCCCGCCCGGGGGGGGGCCTAGGGAGTGGCGGTTCGAGTGGGGGCAGGCAGCGAGCTCCTTGCTTTGGTCACAGTATCAGAGCCAGCGTGAGCACCCTCTCCGGTGTGCAGGGGGGTAGGGAGCATCTCTCCCTCCCACTCAGCCCCAGGGGGCTGGTTACAGGTAGGACGGTATCCTGAGCCCAGCAGCCCATCCCCTCTGCCAGCCAGGTCATTTCCATTTTCACTGACCATTTCCGTCTTACCCAATTGGTTCCCTGTATTTGAATTCAAACCCTCGGCCGTTACAGGAGCAGGGCCTGCATCCTGTCCCAAAGAGAGACACTCACCCTCCAACAGGGCCTCCTAGCCGATATCCTGGAGAACCCCAACGACCAGGCAGCCAGACCCCTCCTGGGTCTGCACAGGGATCTGGGCCACAGGCAAGATGAGGGGCTTCAGTCTGGAGACTTTCACCCAGGTCCCACAACCCTTCAGCATCTGCGGTTGCACCACCACAATTCTCTCTGTCCCAGGGTCTCGCCATCCCAGGTGTGTCTCCCCACTGACCCCTGGGCAGCCCCCTATGTCTCTCTGCTCCACCATCGCCAGTCCATGCTGCTGCTGTTTCTCCTGCAGCTTTTCCTCAAGATCTTGCTCTCTCTCACGATCCTCTTGCTCTCTCGGACTCTGCTCCCATCCCATCCGTCTCCGATCCCCTGATGGGGAACCCGATCCTGAAAACTCTCATCTGTTTGGAGACCAGACTCTCGAGGATGCCTGGCTGCTGCTCCAGCTGCTCCCAGATCCTCTTGTAGCCCCATCTGGGTCAGGAATCTGCTCCTCAGAGGGGTCCTCTTCCTCCAACTGCACGATTAACTGTGCCTTGGTCAACTTCCCTGTGCGTAACCCTCTCTTTGTGCACAGGATCACAATGTCCTTCTCAAGGAGATGGTGATAGGCCATCACCTCACCCTTCCCAAGTGGCTCTGGACTCACAGGCCTGTGTGCTCTTGGCTCCCCCATGGTTACCAGGAAGAACCCCTGGTGTGCCAGCCCTTCTCGTGGTCACCCCCTCTTTGCCAGGGCCGAGCTGCAGCCTCCTCCGACCCTGGAACTGCTCCTGCAATCCCCAGGGGGACCCTGCTACTGCAAAAATCCTCTCTCCCAGGGTCAAGCGGCAAGCTTCTCTGCCCCTGAGACTGTCCACTGCACTCCTCAGGGGGACCCTGTTACTCCAACAGTCCTTCTCGCTGGTCACACACTCCCAGAGGTTAACTGCTCCCTGAAACCGTCCCTCTCTGAGCCTTCAGCACGCCTGGTTCTCATTATCCCTCCTTTGTTTTACTGCTCCCCAGTCACTTACTGCAAGCAGCACCATTCACGGGGTGCAGTACATCCCACCTCTGCCACCAGTTGTCACGGAGACCATGGGCGATGCTCTGGAACTGCTCCCCACAAAACCAGTCAGGACTTTGAGGAGCCTCCTCTCCCTTGGAGCAGAAGTTTTTAGGGCAAGAAGCTCACAAGTCTTTACCTCCTGGGTCTCTCCTTGGAGCATTCAGCATCCTCTGACCCTCCATGCACTTCCCACAGAGAGTCCGCCCAGGCAAGGTCCATTCTGGGGGGGGGTATCAAGGTTTTTTTCCCACTTTGAACTTTAGCGTCCAAAAAGTGGGGATCTGCATGATCACTTTTAATCTTAATTACCAGCTTAAATTTGGTAAGCTGCCACCAGCCAAAAATATGGTGTTTGGCACACTATCCTGTTCCCCCAAAACCTTCCCTGGGGAACCCAAGACTCAAACCCCTTGGATCTGAACACAAGGAGAAATTAGCCTTCCCCCTTCTCTTTTTCCCCCCAGACTTTCCCCTCCCTGGGTTACTCTGAGAGGCTACACTGATCCAAACTCCTTGGATCTTAAAACAAAGAGGAATTAACCTCCCCCCCCAGTCCTTTACACCCCTTTACACTCTGGTGCATTCAGACCCAATCCCCTTGGATCTTAAAACAAGGAAAAAATCAATCAGGTTCTTAAAATAGAAAGCTTTTAATTAAAGAAAGAAAAGGTAAAAATTATCTCTGTAAAATCAGGATGGAAAATGTTTTACAGGGTATTCAGATTTATATAGCCTAGAGGGACCTCCCCGCCTCGCTTAGCCTGAGATTCAAAGTTACAGCAAACAGAGGTAAAAATCCTTCCAGCAAAAGACACATTTACAAGCTAAGAAAACAAACATAAGATTGATCCACATTTCCTGGCTATACTTACTATTTTGAAACATGAAAGACTGATTCAGAAAGATTGGAGAAAACCTGGTTGCACGTCTGGTCCCTCTTAGCCCCAAGAGCGAACAAAGAACGAAATGAACAGCACAACAAAGACTTCCCTCCACCAAGATTTGAAAGTATCTTGTCCCCAGATTGGTCCTCTGGTCAGGTGTCAGCCAGGTTCACTGAGCTTCTTAACTCTTTACAGGTAAAAGAGACGTTAACCCTTAACCCTCTGTTTATGACAGGAGGGAAGCCAGTGCCCCGCCCCGCTGGAACCACCACTCCCCAGGCCCTTCCAAGAGCTGGGAACGGAAGTCCGCGCCCTGCCCCCGCTGGAACTGCCCCTCCCCTGTATCCTCCCAGAGTTGGGTCGGGAACCCAGCGCCTCTCCCCGTCTCGAACGGCCACTCCCCTGTCCCCTCCCAGAGCTGGCGAGGGAACACACCACCCCATCCCCGCTGGAACGGCCACTCCCGAGTCCCCTGAGACAGCTAAGGAGGGAAGGCAGCGCCCCACCCCCGCAGGAACGGCCGCTACCTAGTACCCTTACAGAGCTGGGGAGGAAACCCAGAGCACAGACTCCGCAGGAAAGGCCACTCCCCAGTCCCCTCGCAGAGCTGGGGAGAGAACACAGCACCATGCCCCTGTCAGGGACTCTAACCCAGATGGCAAAGTTCGTTGTCTGACCGCGAGAGAGACAGGCCACACCAGCAAGGTCCGATCAAAAGCTCTTTATTGACAAGTGCACGTATCAATAGAGAGCAGCTCGTCTCCAGAGAGAACCAGCCTGCTCTTTACATCTTAGTATAAGCCTATATAGACAGTTCCGTCGCATCATAAATTATTCACTGGAGCAACCCACCCCCTTCTTCTAACAACTAGAAACTAGACACCTTTAGTATACGTGCATGCCTAAAGTTAGAAATGTAGGGGAGTTAAAAACAAACAAAGAACAAAACCAGGGAGTGAAAACAAGGAGGCTGGGAAACTAGGATTCTTATCAGTTCTTCGAAGGAGCTGCCCGAACACAGCACATCTGGTACTATACCAGGAATGCAGCTTCTCTCTTATCTCACTTTTTCCCAGCGCTTGTGAGACATGCTGCTGCTTCTCAGTGTTTTCCACTCAGAGATTACCCACAAACCTCTGTTAGCCTGACTTTGGTCAGGTTGGCATACCTGGTTTTGTCTGCAATATCTTTATTCAGGCCTAACACCCCCTTAGGAAAGGACGCTCCCCAGTCCCCTGGCAGAGGTGGGGAGGGAAGAAAGCGCCCCACGCCTGCACGAACATCCGCTCCCCAGTGGCCTTGCAGATCTGCGGAGGGAAGGCAGCGCCCCTCCCCCGCTGGAATGGCCACTCCCCAGTCCACTGGCAGAGCTGGGGAATGAAGGCAGTGCCCTGCTCCCGCTGGAACGGCCGCTCCTCAGTCCCCTCGCAGAGCTGGGGAGGGAAAGCAGCGCCCCACCCCCGCAGGAACAGCCGCTCCTCAGTCTCCTGGCAGACCTGGGGAGGAAACACAGCTACCCGCCCCCGCAGGAGCGGTCGCTCCCCAGTCCCGTTGCAAAGCTGGGAAATGAACCCTGCGCCCCACAACCGCAGGAACGGCAGCACCAGAGTCCCCTCGCAGAGCTGGGAGAGTAACCCAGTGCCCCGCCCCCGCAGGAAAGGCTGCTTATCAGTCCCCTGGCAGAGCTGGGGAGGGAAGGCAATGCCCCGCCCCCGGAAGGAACAGTCGCTCCTCATTCCTCTCCCAGAGCTGGGGAGGGAAGGCAGCACCATGCTCCCACTGGAAAGGCCGCTCCCCAGTCTCGTTGCAGAGCTGGAGAAGGAAGGCAGCGCCCCGCCCCCGCTGGATCGGCCGCTCCCCAGTCCCCTCACAGAGCTGGGGAGGGAAGACAGCGCCCCACCCCCGCAGGAACGGCCGCTCCCCAGTCCCCTCACAGAGCTGGGGAGAAAACCCAGCACCCCGCCCCTGCAGGAAAAACAACGTCCAAATCTCCTTGCAGAGCTTGAAGGGGAACTCAGTGCCCCGCCCCCGCAGGAACAGCCGCTCCCCAGTCCCCTAGCAGAGCTGGGAAGGGAACCCAGCGCCCCGCCCCCGCAGGAACAGCCGCTCCCCAGTGTTGGTGTCACTAGGCATAAATCTAGGCCTTAGTGAACCAAAGCTCCTCCATGTTGAACTCTACTTGATCTAGAAAGCTAGCAGCTGTGAAATGAAATGTGTAACAGTAAGTTCTCAGTTGCAGCACAGCTAAAACCGATCTAAAGCAGTAGTGATAAGGCCTGTGCACCTTTAGCAGAAGGACAAGGTAACTTGCCGAAGGAAAACTTACTAACGAGCTGCCACGGCCAAGATTACATAATGCACCTGCGCTTACCTAATTGCTACAGGGGAAGAAGGAGGAGGAGGAGGGTGGGGGATGAAAGAAGAAAGAGAAAAAAAACTTATAAAAAGGGAAAAGCTGCTTGTGTAGTGGTGCATGATTTGAGGCGTTCGTCTCCTTGCACCGCTTTGAGATCCCAATAAACTTTGCTTGCTTCTCCACCCGGGAGTGTGTTCATTGGGGCTTCACACTCTGGGCAACGAACCACTGTTGCTTGCCTCGGGCACCCTCTGTGTTGGCAACAGAAGGCATCGCTCCAACCCCCGCTGGAACAGCCGCTCCTCAGTCCCCCCACAGAGCTGGGGAGGGAACCCAGTGCCCGGCCCCCACAGGAACAGCTGCTCTCCAGTCCCCTAGCAATGTCGGAGAGGGAAGGCAGCGCCCTGCCCCCGCAGGAACGGCCGCACCCCAGTCCCCTCGCAGAGCCGGAGAGGGAAAACAGCGCCCCGCCCCCGCAGGAACGGCCGCACCCCAGTTCCCTCGCAGAGCTGGGGAGGGAAGGCAGCGCTCTGCCACCACAAAAAGCAGCCGCTCCCCAGTCCCCTTGCAGAGCCGTAGTAGAAGGCAGTGCCCCGCCCCAGCTGGATCGGTCCCTCCCCAATCCCCTCGCAAAGCCGAGGAAGGAAGACAGCGACCTAGCACCACTCCTGTCTCGGAGTGCGGGGAAAGCCGGTCCTGCACCCCTCTTCCTGGACTCCCAGTGACTCTCAGCCAGCCAGTAAAGCAGAAGGTTTATTCGACACAGGAATGGAGATTACAGCATAGCTTGGAGGCACAACCAGGACCACTCAACCTAGTTCTTCTGCGTGTTCAGGGTACTTGGATCCCAGCTTGGGATACCCTGAATTCCAACCACCCAGCCCAAAACAGAAACTGAACTGCCCTTCCTCCAGCTTGCCGATTCCTTTGTCCAGCTTCCCAGGCAAAGGTGCTGACACTCTCTCCCCTTACCAGGCTCAAGATACAGGTTTAAAAATCCTGTCCCTCACCTAATGTCCTCCCCAGCTCTCCCATCCCCCCACACAGACAGTGCCTACTGCATCAAATCTCTCCCCCCTTCAAGACTGAACTGAGCGGGGTAACTCTGACCAGTGACCTGGGAAAGTTCAGGGCCCCGCTTTCCTGGACATCGCGTCCGCTATCAGTTGGCACTTCCCTTCACGTGGACCATGTCCATGTCATAGCCCTGCAGGAGCAGGCTCCACTTCAGGAGCTTGGCGTTGGCTCCTTTCATCTGGTGCAGCCAAGTCAGGGGAGAGTGGTCGGTGTACACAGTGAAGTGTCGCCCAAAGAGATATGACTCCAGTTTCTTAAGGGCCCACACAATGGCCAGGCATTCCTTCTCGATGGACGCGTAGTTCTGCTTCCGCGGTAGCAACTTCTTGCTCAGGTACACGATGGGGTGTCTCTCCCCCTTTTCATTCTCCTGTATTAACACCGCCCCGAGTCCCATGTCTGAGGCATCGGTGAACACCATAAAGGGCTTGTCGAAATCTGAGTTTGCCAGAAATGGGTCACTAACTAGAGTTCTCTTCAGCGCCCGGAGAGCCTGCTGGCACTGCTTGGTCCAGACCAGCTTGTCTGGCTTCCCCTTCTTGCACAGCTCAGTGATGGCTCAAAAGTGGGGCACGAACCTTCGATAGTACCTCACCATCCCAATAAAGACCTGGACCTGGTTTTTGGTTTGGGGAGCAGGCCAGTCTCTGATCACCTCCACCTTGGCTGGTTCCGGCTTTAGGCAGCCACTCCCCACCCGATGGCCCAGATAAGATACTTCAGACATCCCCACTTTGCACTTCTCAGCCTTTACAGTTAACCCAGCCTCCTGCAGTTGGTCCAGCACTTGTTTAACCTGGGACACGTGGTCCTCTCAGGTCCGGCTAAAGACGCAGATGTCATCAATATACGTCACGGCAAAATACTACATCCCCCTCAGTAGTTGATCCACCAGGCGCTGGAAGGTGGCTGGCGTTCCCTTGAGGCCGAAGGACAGGGTCAGAAACTCGTAGAGCCCCAGAGGGGTGATAAAGGCCGATTTCAGCCTGGCATCTGCGTACAGTGGCACTTGCCAGTAGCCCTTTGTAAGATCCTCAGAGGTGAGGTACTGAGCACCTCCCAGCTTCTCTAGGAGCTCATTAGGCCTGGGCATGGGGTAAGCAACAGATATGATGATGGCATTGAGCTTTCGATAGTCCACACAGAACCGATCGACCCATCCCTTTTGGGGACCAGCACCACTGGAGAAGCCCAAGGCCTGGAAGACGGCTGGATCATCCTCAAAGCCAGCATGTCCCTGACCTCTCTTTCTAGGTCCTGGGCAGTTTTCCCGGTGACCCAAAAAGGGGATCATCTTATAGGAGGAGGTGACCCGGTCTCCATCCAGTGGACAATCAAATTAGTGTGTCTAGGCTGGTTGGAAAACAGCTGTCGGTATAGAGATGCAGCACCCCTCTGATCTCAGCAAGCTGGGCCGGGGTCAGCTGTTCAGAGAGGGGAATTGCCTCCAGCAGGCAACCAGCTTTTGTCCCAGGAAATAGATCCATTAAAGCGTCATCTCCCTGCTCCTCCCAATGTCCACACACAGCCACCACCACATTCCCCCTGTCATAATATGGCTTCATCATATGCACATGGTACACCCGGCGGTGGTGCGTCCAGTTCGACAGCTCCATCACATAGTTTACCTCATTTAGTTGCTTAACAACCTTGAAGGGCCCTTCCCAGGTTTCCTGGAGTTTGTTCTTTCTCATGAGGATGAGAACCATCACCTGATCCCTGGTGGCAAAGGCATAGGCCCGCACCGTGCGGTCATATCAGACCTTCTGCTTCCTCTGGGCTCGGGCCATATTCTCCCTGCCCAGGCCCATGAGCTCGGCAAGTCTTTCCCGGAAGGTCAGGACATACTCCACCACTGACTCCCCATCGGGAGTGGCCTTCCCCTCCCATTCATCTCTCATCAGGTCCAGGGGCCTCCTTACCTGCCTTCCATATAACAGTTTGAAAGGCGAAAACCCAGTAGATTCCTGGGGTACCTCCCTATACGCAAACAGCAGGTGATATAAGTACTTGTCCCAGTCCTGCGGATGCTGGTTCATAAATGTTTTTAGCATCATCTTTGGTGTCTCGTTGAATCTTTCCACAGCTCGTTGAACTGGAGGTGATACGCTGAGGCCCGGCTGTGCCAGATCCAACATTTCTCCCACAAGCACCAGAGCAGGGTCAACATGAAGTTGGACCCCTGGTCCGTTAAGGCTTCCTTGGGGAACCCCACCCGGCTGAAGATGGTCAGCAGCGCATCTGCCACAGTGTCTGCTTCGATAGAGGACAAGGCCACCGCCTCGAGGTAGCGAGTGGCGAAATCTACCACCAGAATGAGGGATTTTTCTGCAACTCAGCCTGGAACTCAGCAGCTGAGACAGGGATGGAGACATGCTCTCTCACTAGCTGGCTTGTTCTGAGGCCGCAGCCTTTCTGAGCCGTGTCCCTGGGCGTTCTCCTTGGGACGGGATTCTCCCTATTACCTCTTTGGGAGGTCCCAGGATGAGACTCTCTCTGCATCGCTGTGGGCCTGTTCCTTTGGGACTCCTCCCTGCCATCTCCCGACCGGATCTTCACAAACTCATCGGCCAGCCGCCCTGTATGTTGCGGGTCCTCTGGTTTTTGGTCCCTCAACCACAGCCTCAGGTCGGATGGGTACTGCTCATACAGTTGCTCCAGTCCTAGCAGTTTAACAAGGTGCCTCTTCATCTGGGCCCCACTGGCCCACTTGCTGGTGTATCCCTCCATGCGGACGGCTAGTAGCAGATATGAGACCTCAGGGGTTTTATACTGACCCTGGAAACTCTCTCGGTACATCTCAAGAGTCAGCCCGAACTCGCGCAGCAGGGCCTGTTTGAATAGTTCGTAGTTCCCTTTCTCCGCCTCTCCAAATTGGCGGTACAATGCCACGACCTTGGGGTCCTGTAAGGGAGTGAGAACCTGGAGCCTGTCTGCAGGATCTACCTGGTGCAGCTCGCAGGCCCTCTCAAAGGCATCCAGGAAGTCATCCATGTCCTCCCCCTCCTTACGCTGAGCCAGAATGCACCTACCAAAGCTCCGCGCAGTCCTGGGCCCCCCCTCACTCCTTGCAGTTGGGGGCCCCGCTGCTCCTCAGCCGAGCCAGTTCTAGCTCATACTGACGCTGTTATTCTTCATATTCGCTCTTTCTCGCTTTTTCCTCCTGTTCTCGCTGTCTTTGTCTCTCTTCATGTTCTCTCTGTCGCTCACGATCCTCCAGCTCTCTCAGTTTTAGCTCTCTCTCCCATTCCAGCCGCTTCTGCTCCACGGATGCCGAGCGTAGCCAGGACGATCCCCTGCTGGAGGGCGAGCTTTGCCTGGAGGATCCTCTGCTGGCCGGGGGTGTCACGGTGCCCTTGGTATTTGCTGGGCTCCTCCTGACCCTTCCCCTAGGCATAGGAAGGGGTGGTCTCGGGAAGCCCTCAGCCGCCGGCTGACCACTCCCAGTGGGGACAGACACTGGTGTCTGCGCTGCATCTATCAGGCTGCTTCCTTCAGAGACAGTGTTCAGTTCATTCAAGTGATCTGCCTCCTCCAGCCGGGCAATCAGCTGGTCTTCCGTGAGCCTTCCTCTGCACAGCCCCTCTGCTTGCACAGCCCAGCCAGGTCGCACTTAAGCAGCTTGGCATACATCTTCCTCCTGGCCACTCACAGACCGGGGTGCTCACTGCTCCCCACGGTTTCCAGGGAGACCCCTAGTGCACCAGCCCTTCTTGAGGTCACCACCTCTCTGCCAGGGTTGATCCACAGACTCCTCCACCCCTGGGACCGTTCACTGCAATCCCCCGGGGGACCCTGTTACTGCAAAAGTCCTTCTCACTTGGCACACACTCCCAGGGCTTAATCACCCCTACAATCGTCCCTTAGTTTTACTGCTCCCCCGTCACTTACTGCAGGAAGCGCCGTCCATGGGGTGCAGTAGATCCCGCTGCTGCCACCAGTTGTCACGGAGTGTGGGGGGTCTGATCCTGTACCCCTCTTCCTGGGACTCACAGTGACTCTCAGCCAGCCAGTAAAACAGAAGGTTTATTGGACAGTAGGAACGCAGGTTACAGCAGAGCTTGCAGAAACAGTCAGGACCCCTCAATCAAATCCTTCTGGAGTTTCAGGCTGCTTGGGTCCAGCATAGGATCCCCTGAATTCCCCTCAGCTAGCCCAAAACTGAAACTGAACTGCCCCTCCTCCAGCCGGCCGATTGCTTTGTCCAGCTTTCCGGGCCAAGGTGCTAACCCCTTCCCCCGTACCTGGCTCAGGTTACAGGTTTAAAGATCCACTCCCTCACCTGAAGACATCCCTGGCTCTCCCATCCCCCACACAGCCAGCCCCTACTCCATCACAGGGGCGCTGGATTCCTTTCCCAGCTCTGCGAGTGAACTGGGGAGTGGCCGTTCCCGGGGGGGTGGGGCGCTGCTTTCCCTCCCCAGCTCTGCAAGGGGACTGGGGAGTGGCTGTTCCTGCAGGGGGCGGGGAGCTGGGTTCCCTCCCCAGCTCTGCGAAGGGGATTGTGGGGCCGACATTCCAGTGGGGAAAGGCATTGCTTTCCCTCCCCAGCTCTGCGAGGGGACTGGGGAGCGGCCATCTTTGCGGGGACGGGGCGCTCTGTTCCTCCCCAGCTCTGCCAGGAGACTGGGGAGCGGCCATTCCTGCGGGGGCAGGGCGCTGCCTTCCCTCCCCACCTCTGGGAGGGGACTGGGGAGTGCTCCTTCCTGCGGAGGTGGGACGCTGGGTTCCCTCTCCAGCTCTGCCAGGAGACTGGGGAGCGGCCATTCCAGCGTCGGTGGGGCTCTGAATTCCCTCCCCAGCTCTGCGAGGGGACTGGGGAGCGTCTGTTCTTGCAGGGGCGGGGCGCTGTGTTCCCTCCCCAGCACTGTGAAGGGACTGGGGAATGGCCCTTCCTGCGGGGGCGGGACGCCGGTTTCCTTCCCCTGCTCTGTGAAGGGATGGTGTAGCGGCCGTTCCTGCGGGCTTGGGGGGCTGCTTCCCCTCCCCAGCTCTGCGAGGGGACTGTGGAGCTGCAGTTCCTGTGGGGGCGGGGCACTGCTTTCCCTCCCCAGCTCTGTGAGGGGAATGGGGAGCGGCCGTTCCAGCGGGGGTGGGATGCTTTCTTCCCTCCCCAGCTCTGCCAGTGGACTGGGGAGCGGCCGTTCCAGCGGGGGCGGGGCACTGCCTTCCCTCCCCAGCTCTGCCAGGATACTGAGGAGCGGCCGTTCCTGCGGGGGCGGGGCGCTGGGTTCCCTCCCGAGCTCTGCGATGGGAATGGGGAGCCGCCGTTCCTGTGCGGGAAGGACAGTGGGTTACCTTACCAGTTCTGTGAGGGGACTTCTGAGCAGCCGTTTCAGCGGGGGCGGGGTGCTGCCTTCTCACCCCAGCTCTGCTAGGGGACTGGGGAGTGGCTGTTCCTACTGGGGCTGGGCGCTGGTTTCCCTCCCCAGGTCTGCAAGGGAACTGGGGCGCGGTCCTTCCTGCGGGTGCGGGGCGCTTCGTTCCTGACCCAACTGTGGGAGGGGCCTGGCATCTCTACTGTCATAAACAGATGGTTAAGGGTTAACGTCTCTTTTACCTGTAAAGGGTTAAGAAGCTCAGTGAACCTGGCTGACACCTGACCAGAGGACCAATCTGGGGACAAGATACTTTCAAATCTTGGTGGAGGGAAGTCTTTGTTGTGCTGTTCATTTCGTTCTTTGTTCGCTCTTGGGGCTAAGAGGGACCAGACGTGCAACCAGGTTTTCTCCAATCTTTCTGAATCAGTCTCTCATGTTTCAAAATAGTAAGTATAGCCAGGAAACGTGGATTAGTCTTATGTTTGTTTTCTTTACTTGTAAATGTGTCTTTTGCTGGAAGGATTTTTACCTCTGTTTGCTGTAACTTAGAATCTCAAGCTAAGACGGCGGCGGGGATGTCCCTCTGAGCTATATAAATCTGAATACTCTTTAAAACATTTTCCATCCTGATATGACAAAGATAATTTTTACTTTTTCTTTCTTTAATTAAAAGCTTTCTTTTTTAAGAACCTGATTAATTTTTTTCCTTGTTTAAAGACCCAAAGGGATGGGGTCTGAACGCACCAGAGATTAGTGGGGGGGAAAGGAGGGGGGGAAGGTTAATTCCTCTTAGTTTTAAGATCCAAGGAGTTTGGATCAGTGTAGCCTCTCAGGGTAACCCAGGGAAGGAAAAGTCTGAGAGAAAAAGAGGGGAGGGGCAGACAAATTTCTCCTTGTGTTCAGATCCAAGGGGTTTGGGTCTTGGATTCCCCAGGGAAGGTTTTGGGGGAACAGGAAGTGTACCAAACACGATATTTTTGGCTGGTAGCAGTGTACCAAATTTAAGCTGGTAATTAAGATTAAAAGTGATCGTGCAGGTCCCCACTTTTTGGATGCTAAAGTTCAAAGTGGGGAAAAAACCTTGATACCCCCCCCAGAATGGACCTTGCCTGGGCGGACTCGCTGTGGGAAGCGCACGGAGGGTCAGAGGATGCTGAATGCTCCAAGGAGAGACCCAGGAGGTGAAGACGTGTGAGCTTCTTGCACTAAAAATGTCTGCTCCAAGGGAGAGGAGGCTCCTCAAAGTCCTGACTGGTTTTGTGGGGAGCAGTTCCAGAGCATCGCCCGGGGACTCCATGTCAACTGGTGGCAGTGGCGGGATGTACTGCACCCGGTGAATGGCGCTGCTTGTAGTAAGTGACTGGGGAGCAGTAAAACAAAGGGGATAATGAGGACCAGGTGTTTTGAAGGCTCAGAGAGGGATGGTTTCAGGGAGCGGTTAACCAGCGAGAAGGATTGTTGGAGTAATAGGGTCCCCCTGAGCACTGCAGCGAGCATTCTCAGTGGCAGAGGAGCTTTCTGCTCTGCCCTGGGAGAAAGGATTTTTGCAGTAGCAGGGTCCCCCTGGGGATTGCAGGAGCAGTTCCAGGGTCGGAGGGGGCTGCAGCTCGACCCTGGCAAAGAGGTGGTGATTACGAAAAGGGCTGGCACACCAGGGGTTCTTCCTGGAAACCATGGGGGAGCCAAGAGCACACAGGCTTGTCAGTCCAGAGCCCCTTGGGAACGGTGAGGTGATGGCTTATCCCCATCTCCTTGAGAAGGACATTGTGATCCTGTGCACGCATGGGGAAGTTCACCAAGGGACAGATAATCTTGCAGTTGGAGGAGAAGGACCGCTCTGAGGAGCAGATTCCTGACCCAGATGGGGCTACAAGAAGATCTGGGAGCAGCTGGAGCAGCAGCCAGGCATCCCTGAGAGTCTGGTCCCCAACCAGATGATGGTTTTCATGATCGGGTTCCCCTTCAGGATGTCGGAGACGTATGGGGTGGGAGCAGAGCCTGAGAGTGCGAGAGGATCGTGAGAGAGAGCAAGAGCCTGAGGAAAAGCTGCAGGAGAAGCAGCAGCAGCATGGACTTGGGATGGTGGAGCAGAGAGACATAGGGGGCTGCCCAAGGGTCAGTGGGGAAACACGCCCGGGGTGGCTAGGCCCTGGGACAGAGAGAACTGTGGTGGTGCAGTCGCAGATGCTGAGGGGCGGTGGGACCTGGGTGACGGTCCCTGGGGTGAAGCCCCTTGTCCTGTCTATGGCCCGGATCCCTGTGTAGATCCAGGAAGGGTCGTTGGGGTTCTCCAGGATATTGGCTGGGAGGCCCTGTTGGGAGGTGACTGTGTCTCTTTGGGACAGGATCCAGGCCCTGCTCCTGTAACGGAGAGGGTTTGAATTCAAATCCAGGGAACCAATTCAGTAAGACGGAAATGGTCAGTGAAAATGCAAATGATGTGGCTGGCAGGGGGGATGGGCTGCTGGGCTCAGGATACCTGGCTACCTGTAACCAGTCCCCTGGGGCTGAGTGGGAGGGAGAGATGCTCCCCACCCCCCCTGCACACCGGAGAGGGGGCTCACGCTGGCTCTGAGGCTGTGACTAAAGCAAAGAGCTCGCTGCCTGCCCCCACTCGAACCGCCACTCCCCAGGCCCCTCCTACAGCTGGGGAGGGAAGCCAGTGCCCCTCCCCCACTCGAGCGGCCACACTCCACGCCCCTTTCAGAGCTGGGGAGGGAAGCCAGCGCCCTGCCCCTGCTGCAACCGCCACTCCCCAGTCCCCATCCAGAGCTGGGGAGGGATGCCATCACCCCGCCCTCCGCTGGAACCGCCACTCCCCACGCCCCTCCCAGAGCTGGACATGGAAGCTCCCTCTCCCACAGGAACCTCTCCTTGCAACCTCTCTTCATGGACTGTACTGCACTGAGGTCGGCCAGCTCCCTTGGTCTCCGCAAGGAGGGATCTCTCTGCAACTTGGCCTGGAACTCAGCAGCTGGCACAGGGATGGGGACCTGCTCTCTCTCGTCGGCTGGGTCTGAGGCCGCAGCCTTTCCGAGCCGTGTCCCTGGGCCTTCCCTCCCCAGCAGGTTAGAGTCCTAAGCCTCAGGCAGAGTACCTTCCCCTTTGTCCGGGTTCTGTGCTCTGTGCTGACTCTGATTACGGGACAACCAGGGCACCCCGGGCATTGCTTGGCCAGAGCTCCAGGTCCCCCCCGTTAACACCTCTGTGGGAAAATGTGGGTGTACCCCCACGTCCTTGGGGCCCTCCTTGGCCCCCCACTTCAGGTGTACCCTCACCATGGGTACCTCGAATGGGGTCCCGCCCACACCCATCAGGGTCAGGTACGTGTCGGGCACCATCCAATCTGAGGCCACCACCTCGGGCCGGGCCAGCGTCACCTCTGCGCCCGTGTCCCAGTGACCTTCCTCCCATCTACCTCCAGGGAAACAAGGCACTCTCTCCGGAGGGGCAGCCCCGCTCCCACCCTGTAAACAAAAACTCGGAGTCTGGAACATCCAGCCCTCCAGAGGAGCTCACCTGGGGATCTCCTCCCTCTTTCACCGATGGTACGCTGCCAGCCCCGCTTTCCTAGGAATGTTGCCCCTCCTCCGACTGGGTCGTTACCCAGTCAACCCTCTGCGGGTTGGGTCTGCTCGGTCTGTCCCTGAGCTTGGGGCACTGGGCCTGTATGTGGCTTCGTTGGCCACAGTGATAGCAGCCCATGTCTCGTGGGTCCTCTCAAGTGGGACGGATGGACCTGATGCTGGATGTTCCCTTTTGGTGGGGGTTCTCCATAGGCCTCCACTGGGTGGTCCCATGGTGACTCTCTCTCTGCGTTAAGGCAGACCTGCTCTTTCGAGACTCCTCCCTGTTATCCGCTGCCTGACTATCCACAAATTGTTCGGGCAGCTGGCCTGCGTGCTGCGGGTTCTCCAGCTTCAGTTCCCTCAACTACAGCCTCAGGTCGGACAGGCACTGCTTGTACAGGTGCTCCAGTATGAATCGGTCAAGCAGGTCCTCTTTAGTTTGGGCCCCAGATGTCCACTTGCGGGCATAACCCTCCGCCCGGTTGACCAATTGTAGGTATGTGACCTCACGGGTTTTATGCTGACTCCAGAATGTTTTCCGGTACATCTCAGGAGTCAGCCCAAACTCGCGGAGCAGGGCCTGTTTGAACAGTTCGTAGTCCCCTGCTTCCATCCCTTTCTTTGGCTGTACACCTCCACGGCTGTGGAGTCCAGTAAGCGGGTGAGAAATGAGATCCTATCTGCAAGGTCAACCCTGTGCAGCTCGCAGGCATTCTCAAAGGCCGTCAGGAATGTGTCTATGTCCTCTCTCTCCTTACGCTGGGCCAGGAAGCACTTATCAAAGCTCTTTGTAGGCTTGGGTCCCCATTCACTCGCCACAGCCAGGGCCCCACTCCTCCTCAGCCAGGCCAGCTCCCGCTCATGCTTTTCTGGATCTCCTTCTCCTCCTGCTCATGCTGGTGCTGCTTCTCCGCATGTTTACATTGGTTCTCCCACTCCTTATCTCCTTTACTCGAGCTCTTCTCGTCTCAGCTCCCTGTCATGTTCCATCCACATCCATTCCAGGGACGGGGAGCTCCGCCGGGACAATCCCCTGCTGGCCGCCGGGGTCAGGGTGCCCTCGGAATTCACTGGGCTTCCCCCAACCTCTTTCCTAGCTATTGGTGGGCAAGGTCTCAGGGTATCCTCAGCAGCAGTCTGGCCCCTCCCAGCCATGTCAGGACCCGGGGCCCATGCTGCGTCCGCTGGGCAGCTTCCCTCATGGACCGAGCTCTGTTCACACGAGCGATCCTTCTCCTCCAGCTGGGCAATTAGCTGTTCTTTGGTGGACCTCCCAATGCAAGCCCCCTCTGCTTGCACAGCTCCACCAGGTCTTTCTTAAGGCGCTTAGCACACATCTTCCTGCTGGCCACTCGCTGGCCTGTGCTCTCAGCTTCCACCGTTTCCAGGGAGACCCCTCGTGCACCAGCCCTCTTTCTGGTCACCCCCTCTCTGCCAGGGTCGAGCTGCAAACTCCTCTGCCCCTCGGACCGCTCCTGCAATCCCCCCGGGGGACCCTGTTACTGCAAAGTCCTTCTCTCTGGTCACACACTCCCAAGGGTTAATCACCCTCTGACCCCATCTCTCTTTGACTCTTCAGCCCACCTGGTCCTTGTCTGTCCCCCTTTGTTTTACTGCTCCCCAGTCACTTACTGCAGGAAGCGCCATCCACGGGGTGCAGTAAATCCCGCCGCTGCCACCAGTTGTCACGGAGTGTGGAGGAGTCGGGGCCCTGCACCCCTTTTCCTGCGATTCACCAGGACTGTCAGCCAGCCAGTAAAGCAGAAGGTTTATTTCGATGCCAGGAACACAGTCCAAGACAGGTCTTGCAGTCCTAGACAACAGGATCCCCCCAGTTAGGTCCATCTTGGGGCCCCAGGAGCACCACAGCCCCATTTGGGGTGGGAGATCAGAGCCCTGTCTATCCGTCCCTTCCTCCCTCAGCCAGCTCCAGAGTACAAAACCCCCTCCAGCCCCTCCTCCTCTCTCAATTGCTTTCCCCGGGCCAGGAGGTCACCTGATCCCTTTGCTCCAACACTTTCAGCTGGCACCTTTGCAGAGGAGGAGCGCAGGCCATCAGTGGCTAGGAGACAGAGTGCCAGGCATTTCGGTGAACTGGCCCTTTGCTTTGCTAGATACTTAAGAACTGCCATGGGGACACTGAGGCACCAACACAGTATTCACAACCCACAGTAAGAACAGTCCCAGTTCGTTACATCACTTGGCTGCAGGGAGACTGGGATGTGCTGGGCTGAGGAAGGCCAGGCCTGAGGCCCTGAGAGTTTCCTGTGCTGTGTTCAACTCTCAATAAACCCTCCTGTTTCATGCTGGCTGAGAGTCACTCCGGGCTAGAGAACAGGAGGCATCAACCCCTTCGGAGGTGAGGAGGCCCAGGGGGTCCAGAGCGTGTGGACTCCCTGAGGGGGCCCACAGCAGAGACAGACGTGCTAAGGCTCAGAGAGGTGTGGCTCCAGGATGTGGAGGAGCCTGACCCAGAGTGAGAGTGGAACCTCGAGAAGGGCTGTCTCACTGAAAGGGACACACCCCATGGAGAACACAGGGCCACAGGTGGGCACGATCTGTGAGTCCCTGACAGAACGTACGTGAAGGGAGTGTGGATCGGGACGGGGGGACGGGGGGACGATCAGATGCGAGGGGAGGTGGGACACAGGGGCCAATCGGATCTGGGGTTGTGGGATGCGTGGTGGTTGGACCTGAAGGAGCGGGATGTGGGTTGGGGGGCGGTTGGACTCTGGGGTTGGGCAAGTCACGGGGCAATGGGGCAGGTCTGACGCGGGCAGGGGGCATGTCACAGGTCCAGGGGGGCGGGACGTTGGGTAGGGGGCATTTGGACGCAGACGGGGTGGGGGGCAAGGTGGACCAGGGAGGGGTGGGACACGCGGGGGAGGGTGTGGGACACGAGAGTTTGTGGGAAGGTGCCGGGGGGCAGGGGTCTGAGAGGCGCTGTCTGTGAGGTATCTGCGGGGGGAGGTGATGAGTGGGGGGTCTGAGAGGCGCTGGCTGGGTGGTCCTTGCAGGAGGGGTGAGCGGGGGGGTCTGAGAGAGGCTGGCTGGGGGGTCCCTACAGGGGAAAGGAATGAGCGGGGGAGGTCTGAGAGGTGCTGGTGGGGGTGTTTCTGCAAGGGGTGGTGATCAGCGGGGGGGCGGTCTTAGGTTGGGTGTGCTTGATGGCACTCGCAGGTCGCATGTGGAAAGGATTATGCAGCCTGAACACCTTTGCCACCCCACTACCCCTGGGGTTCAAACTGGGATTGAGTCTTTTCCCAGCACTCTGGGCTGCGATTGGGGCTTCCTTGGTTAAGAGCCCCCCCTCTTGGCTTTTGGCCAGCTTTGGGTTTGGGCAACCGCTCCCCACCTATTGGCCCAGATTCAACACCTCTGCCGTCCCCACCTTACACTTCTCAGCTTTTACTGTCAGTCCTGCCTCCTTGAGGCAGCCCAGCCCCCTCTTCACCTGGGACACCTGTTCCTCCCAGGTCTGGCTAAAGACACACATGTCATTGTATGCCAGGGCCATGTTCTCCATCCCCCTCAGCTTCTCTAGAATCTCCCCAGGCCTAGGGATCGGGTAGGCATTGGACACTGTGATGGCTTTAAGCTTTCGATAGTCCCCACTAAACCAGATCATCCTGTCTCCCCTGGAGATCAGCCCCGGGGTGAGGCCAATGGGCTGTTGAACGGCTGGATGCCATCTAAAGCCATCAGGTCCTTGACCTCTCTCTCCAGGTTCTGGGCTGCTCTCCCAGTGACTCTGAACAGGGAACACCTGATGGGGAGATTGGCTCCCACCTCAGGGAAGAGATCCCCCCGGAGGTCTTCCCCCTTCTCCTCCCAATCCTCCCCTTCCAGGTTCAGGGGTCCCCTCACTCTCCTCCCATCCAGCAGCTCAAAGGGAAGAACCCAGTGGATTCCTGGGGCATCACCAGCTACCTCCCGATTCCCCTCAGTTCTACACCCATTGGGGAGCCCATTCCCGGTAGAGGAATCCCTTCTCCCACAGGACTCTGTCCCTGCAGCCTTCCCCAAGGGGGTTTGCAGAGCTGTGGCCAGCAAGTTCCCTCAGCTTCTCCGAAGAGGGATCCCTCGGCAGATCACCCCAATGGTTGGGAGGGGCCTGGAGAGTGGCGGTAGGAGTGGGGGTGGGGCGCTGGCTTTCATCCCCAGCTCTGCCAGGGGACTGGGGAGCAGCCATTCCTGTGGGGGAGGGGCGCTGTGTTCCCTCCCCGGCTCTGCGATGGGACTGGGTAGCGGCTGTTTGTGCGGGAGAGGGGCGCTAGGTTCCCTCCCAAGCTCTGCTAGGAGACTGGGGAGCGGCTGTTCCTGCGGGGGCGGGGCGCTGGGTTCCTTCTCCAGCTCTGCGAAGCTTCTGGGGATCGTTCGTTCCTGCGGTATCGGGGCACTGCCTCCCCTGCCCAGCTCTGTGAGTGGACTGGGCAACGGTCATTCCTGCAGGGGTGGGGCACTGTCTCCCCTTCCCGGCTCTGCGAGGGGATGGGTAGTGGGCGTTAATGCGGGGGCGGGACACTGGTTTCGCTTCCCAGCTCAGCCAGGGGACTGCGGCGCGGCCGTTCCTTCGTTGGCGGGGTGCTCGGTTCCCATCCCAGCTCTGGTAGGGGACTGTGCAGCCGTTGTTCCTTCTGGGGCGGGGCGCTGGGTTCCTTCCCCAGCTGTAAAAGGGGCTTGTGCAGCGGCTGTTCCTGGGTGGGCGAGACGTTGAGTTCCCTCCCCAGCTCTGCGAGGGGACGGGGGAGTGGCGATTCCTGTGGGGGCGGGGCGCTGGGCACCCTTTCCAGCTCTGCCGGGGAACTCCGGAGCAGCCGTTCAAGCGGGGGCGGGGCGCTGTCTTCTCTCCTCGTCTCTGCGAGGGGACTGGGGAGCGGCCGTTCCTGCGGGGGAGGGGCGCTGGGTTCCCTTCCCATCTCTGTGAGGGAACTGGGGAGCGGCCGTTCCTGCGGGGGTGGGGCGCTGGGTTCCCCTCCCATCTCTACGAGGGAACTGGGGAGAGGCCGTTCCCTTGGGGGCTGGGCACTGCCTTGCTTCCCCACCTGTGCGAGGGGACTGGGGAGTGGCCATGCCTGCGGGGGCGGGGCGCAGGTCACACTTCCCAGCTCTGGGAGGGGATTCCGGAGCAGCCGTTCCAGAGGGGGCGGGGAGCTGCTTTCCCTCCCTGTCTCTGTGAGGGGATTGGGGAGCGGCGGTTCCTGCCGGGGTGAGGAGCTGGGTTCCCTCCCCAGCTCTGCCTGGGACTGGGGAGCGGCCACTACTGAGGGGGCGGGGCATGAGGATCCTTTTCCAGTTCTATGAGGGGACTAGGGAGAGGCTGTTCCCTTGGCGGCTGAGCGCTGTCTTCCTTCCCCACCTGTGCGAGGGGACTGGGGTGCGGCTATTCCTGCAGGGGTGGGGCGCTGCCTTCCCTCCCCAGCCCTCAGAGGGGACAGGGCAGCAGTCATTCCTGCAGGGGAGGGGCGCTGATTTCCCTTCCTAGCTCTGCCGGGGGACTGGGGATCAACCGTTCCTGTGGGGGTGGGGTGCTGTGTTCCCTCCCCAGCTCTCCCAGGGGACTAAGGAGTGTGAAAGTAGAAAGAATTATATTGTGAAAATAGAAAGGATTAAAGAAATGCTGTCTGTACCTTTAAGCAAAACTGTTGGAATGCTGCAATCCAGGTGTCAGGAATACAGACATTAACATAGAACAATTTTAAGGGCAATTGGTGAAGTATTAGCCTTAGATGGATAAGAGTTAGTAAGGAAGTAGGATATGCATGCTGTGCCTCAGGTGAATTTTACTGTTTTGCTTTCTTTGTCCCTTTGTCTAATTCCCTCTCTTTTATCTGTATAAATAAGACTATTTGTATCTTGCATGGTGCTCACATTATCTGGGTGCTATTGGCGGAGCGCTGCGCTAATAAAACAGAGTGGTCTGACAAACTGTGAGTCCTGAGTCTAACTTTGACAATTTGGAGGTTCCACCGAGATGACAACCGTCTTCACTGGGGCCGTGTGATTCCTGACCGTTTTTGTAGGATGACCGTGGCAGCTGGCACCTGGGCATTTGGCCCAAGCGGTCCTCCACTAGGGCGGAAAGGCCCATGACCACAGTGAAGTCTACGCTGTCAAACCTGTTGGTTCCCACTCTGTTCTGTTAGGGATCCCAGGATCTGACATCAGGAATCTGGACAGGTAATTATTTCTGTGTTTTGTCTGGACTGAGGACTGTTCTGTCTCTGTGTCTATCCATCCTCTTGAGGAGTGTTTGAGTCCAGGTGCTGTCTCTGTCTGGGGATCGGCCAACCAAGGGGTTCCTGTCCCCGCAGTCTGAGTGTGTGGAATCTGCACAATCGCAGCTGCACCGCACTTTGGGTAAAACCCCTGGTGTGAAATCAAGGGCAATTGAGGCAGTAGCCTGTGGGCTCCTTTTGTGTGTTGCAGCGGGCATCGCTCTGATGAACCCAAATTTCCTTCTTGTGTGATTGGTGTGTGAAGTCTTCCTGTATTGGTAACCAGACGTCTAAGTCGGGACAGTTCCCTAAATGAACGCCGGCTCATTTTATGTATTTAGGATGGGTCCGGACTCCTGTAAAAAGGGTCCAGACTCCCGTAAATTTCTGGAAAATTGGTCTAGCCTAGCTCAGGATGATCCCAAAACTCAGTGGCCACTGTTAAAATCTTGGAACAAAGACTGAGTGGACGTCTTAAACGACAAACTCGGCCAACCTAAAACTAAATTGGCTAAAGGAGAGGTTAATTGTTTCATGCAGTGGTGGCAAGAGGTAAATCGTAGGTGGACAAAATCAAAACTTGCCTCTCTCAATTATTCAAATAATACGTTAAAAGCTTTATTAAAAGCCTCCTCTCCCGCCACCAGACCGAGCGCTCCCCTTTACCCCGTTCTCCAAACCCCGGATCGATCCAACCCCCTTCATACTCCCATCTCATTGTAAAAAGGACAAGAAGCCCCTTGTTCTGTTCCCCTTTGTTGTCTGCCTCAAAAACTGATTCTTTAGTGTTCCACTACCAATTCAGCAAGGAGGGTGGGTTCCTCAACTAGCCCCCACTCTTCCTGGTCCCTTTCCTTGAACATTTCTTTCAAAATTGTGAAATAACCACAATATCACTCACAAACGGTTCATTGGAAAAAGCAGGATCAGGCCCAGACAAGCAGGCAAGCAACAGATAAAGAAACAGGTTGAAAGCCCTAAGGGAATAGTGTCAGGAGTATGAAAAACAGTAAGTGCAGGCATGAACCCCTGGAACAATACTTAAAATTGTGAAATCTGAGGTGATAAAGGTGTCATTTTGGGACATAAACAAGTGATTTAAGAAAGGAGTGAAAAGTTAACTCGACAGAGGCTGTAGAGAATTAAGCAGTTAAACTTTGTGAAAATGTTAAAAAAGGACCATATTAAAGAGAGAGAATTCTTGGTTTCTTTGCAGCCATTCTGAAGGAAAAATAGGCTCTTTTCCAGAAGAATGCCTGTAAGTAATCCAAATATATATACAGCTATGTAAAAACAAAGCAGTGTAAAGGAATGTTAAGGAAAAGAAAATGTGTATGTATCTATTTGTCTGTGAAAATATGTAAAGTTCTAAGAATCTAAAGCAGCTCATCTGGTTTGTAAAACTCCTGTTTTGTAGGTGTAAGATAAATTGATTTTGTTTTTGTTTTTAATGCCACGACAAATTCATTTGACTTTAATTCAGAGTTGCAAAACTGACAGACCTTTTTGCAAGACACAGGTAATTAGTGTTGTTTGGCTTTGGGATTTGGCATTTAACCCTTAAGGGGTAACTTGATTCTTTACAAAATTAAAATGTTTTTAAATAAAGACCAAGTCATGGCTGCAATAGGGCAGTCAAAATCAGGAGAACAGGTAGAGATTCTGGAGTCTTTTTGTTTGTTTGGGGGTTTTTTTTGGTAACAATAGCAGTTAAGAGCTGTAATTAAAGAATAAGAAATTAACAGTGACGCTTTGAAGCAACAGCAGAGATGAGGTGCACAAAACAAAAAGAAGCAATGTTAAAAACACTGAGCCTTAAAATGGCTCTGTGTAATCAGACTGTCACTTTGATAAGGGTACATGAAAACTCTGTAAGAACAAAAGAAACAGTTACACCTTATGTAAAAGTTGATATGGCTAATGTTTTTAAAAAGTTATAATATAGAAGGAATGTGCATTTTCCCTAGGACATGTGCAGTGTATATTGTAGAAAGGGGTAAAAGAAATGCAAATGAAATGTGCTGCTGAATTAAAATCCTATTAGGGCTCCAAAAAGAGCCGCAATAGGTTGTGTTTTCTTTTTCAGATCCCTGTGTGTTAAGACAGAGTCTCTGAGCTCTGCTGATGGCTTTGAATCCAAAAGCCAAGCCTGTGTTGATGCAAATTACCTAACTGATAAAGAAAGGGGAGAACTGACAGCACAAAAGAAGCTGCAAATAAAGAACATACCTGGTCAGCAAACAAATTGCCTACATAAAAGGCCTGGTATAACAAGATACCTTTAATAGATTTGATGCTAATGTTACTGTTAATATTAAACATTAAAATAACTTTAATGTTAGTAAGGACCCCTGTAACAACTTGTAGTGTGTTTGATTTTTGGAAAAATCCTTTAAAGTAATATGGTAATGATGCTTCTCAGCTATTAGCTGTGAATAAACTTAAAGCTTAACACAGCAGGAAAAACATTACAAACTTGGTCTGCTATATAAAAGTAAAAACTTGAGGTACACCACCTCATGACTTTAATAACTAAACAATGGAATAATTTCTGCATAACCCTTAAAAAGTAGAACCCATTAAAACCTGGCCTGCCCATAGCACAAAAAACACAAGAAAATATGGGGGTAATTCCTCTGTTTTGCCTGCAGTCAGCAAGGTTATTTGTAAAATAAAGGAATCTTTTAAGTAATAATCAATGCCATCCCAAAAGGGGTAGAAAAATGTTATTTTTGTCTTTCAGATAATCCAAAGTACTGTATAATGGGCTATGTGTACGTGTTAATTCTTGGGGGAAAGTGTTTAAAAAGTGTTAGCAACCCACCAGAAGACAAATGTAAATGTAATGTAAGTACTGTGTTTACCAATAATCACATTTACTATTTGCCACAACAACAACAACAAAAGAGTCTCAGATTACTGTAAGTACTGATTTAGTTGAGTTCTCTATCCACCTTGGCATTGAATGGCAAACAGTTACCAATCATCTGTTAAAAGGTAAAAAAGTAACATAGTTCCTAGAAAAAAAATGTGGAAAACTGGACCATTCATATTACGCACGCAAATGGGAACATGTTAAGAATTGCCACTGCAGAAAAACATGACAGCTTACCATTGGTATAACATATTTTCTTGCTGGTCTCCCACAACTATTGGGATATTAATGTTACTACCCCTAATTGTTTTTGGTTTTAAATTATATGTGTTTAATCAAAATGTTTAAAATGTGGTAGTGGATAAAACAAATGTATGCAAAGCTAAAGCCACAGGCCCAAATCACCTCCCAGTATTTTCTATTACATGGACTAAATAAGAAGTGACACTGGCGATTGATAATCTTAGGCCTTGGCTACACTCACACTTTACAGCGCTGCAACTGGGGTGTGAAAAAACACCCCCCTGGGCGCTGCAAGATACAGCGCTGTAAAGCCTCAGTGTAATCAGGGCAGCAGCGCTGGGAGCGCGGCTCCCAGCGCTGCACGCTACACCCGTAAGGGATGTGGTTTACATGCAGCGCTGGGAGAGCTCTCTCCCAGCGCTGCTGCTCTGACTACACTCACACTTCAAAGCGCTGCCGGGGCAGCGCTTTGAAATTCCAGATGTAGCCATACCCTTAGTGTCAAAAGGGGGATATGTAGGAGCAGGATTTTATAATGTCCCATAAGAATGAAAGGATAATTTGATTTCATCCTGCTAGCCACCTTTTTTACATACCAGAAAGAAATGACCCCCTGGGACTATAAGATTCGGTTTTCCCATACGCATTACAAATTGAGCCCTCTCTAACTCTTTGTTTTAAGATTTAGGTAGGAAGAGACAGGATTCTCTATTGTGTCTATGTTAAGTAAATTAAAGAAACACTGAAGGCCTGGGTCTCAATGTAAATTGTCTTGGTTATTAATTGTAAAACTTAGCAAGGTTTAATTGCAATGCTTTTTTGGTCAATATAAAATACTACTGTTTGTATTCTCAATCTATTTGTGTGAATGAGGAATGTATGCATCAGGAAAAGATAAAGGTGTCAAGGCCATTGTTATAGCCAGAGTCAAGGAAGAAGTAGTAAAGAGACTTAAAGAACATCAAAGAATCACCAGGCACTGCTTACTACCCCGACGGCTGTTAAACTGTCTGGCATCTCAGAGTGGATACATGCTTCGCTGTGTAAAAATGCACCACCTCCAGTGAACCAATCATCACCTCAGGACCACGCAGAGTCAATTGTGACTCCAGAAGAAGACGTAGCGGAACAGCCTGCAGTACCTTACAATCTACATTCTCAGAAGGGTTGCCGGAAGCAGACGACAACCTATAGCAAGGCCCATGAAGAAGCAGTAGTGAGCCTAGCGCCTGCTGCCTGGTGGACATAAAACTGTGACTGCGGTTTCCTGAGTTGAGGTTGTCAGAACCAGAAGGGCCCTGCCTCCAACATGTGCCTCTGGTGGTGCCTGTTCCTCGACTGCTGGTGTCTTAAGGTCTGGGGAGTCCACAATGACAATTCTTTTATTCAGCAGCAAGTATGGATAGCTCAGACCCTTATTATTTCTAAATGCTGGGTCTGCAGCCACATCCCAGCCCACTCTCAAACTGGTGTTCCTGTCCTGGTGATCCCACTCAATTCCCCAGACCTCACTGGAGGACCTTGTCCGTTTAACACAATATGGAACAGTAATGACACCTGGGAAGAGGCTTTTGGCAGTTCCTTTATCCCACCTGGGGGAGTAATACATCAGGCAAAAAGGTTCCTGAGATTACAAGCAGTAGTTAAAATAATGGCAAATAAAACCGGAGAAAGTTTAAGAGCCCTGGCCAAAGAAACAGGGGCAATCCGACAGGTGGCCTTCCAAAACCGTCAGGCATTAGACATAGTGCTGGTGGCCTAAGGAGGGACCTGTGCTCTCATTGGAAAAGAATGTTGTCTGTTTATACCTGATGATAGCAATGAGGTAATAGGTCGCGCTAGCCACTTACAACAAATCACATATCTTCCTCAAGTAGAGCCGAGTTCTTTATGGAAGTGGCTAAATAACCTGTTCGATTTCTCTGGTATAGGAAACTGGTTGTTTCAGGGAGCCCTAACTATCCTGTTTGGAATCTTAGTGATTTTTGTATGCTTTCAGTTAATCTCCTGTTGTATCCAGAATTGTGTCACCCAGGTGACTGCCCCAAAACAGAGTGATAATATGATGATTTTGAATATTGGTGATGAACAAAGAGATAAGGAACAGTTAATTTGTGGAACCCAGTAATTGTTGGTGATGGCATGCGCTTGACCGAAAGGAGGGATTGTGAAAGTAGAATGAATTATATTGTGAAAATAGAAAGGATTAAAGAAATGCTGTCTGTACCTTTAAGCAAAATTGTTGGAATGCTGCAATCCAGGTGTCAGGAATACAGACATTAACATAGAACAATTGCACCATTTAAGGGCAATTGGTGAAGTATTAGCCTTAGATGGATAAGAGTTAGTAAGGAAGTAGGATATGCATGCTGAGTCCCAGGTGAATTTTACTGTTTTGCTTTCTTTGTCCCTTTGTCTAATTCCCGCTCTTTTATCTGTATAAACAAGATAGCTTGTGTCTTGCATGGTGCTCACATTATTCGGATGTTATTAGCAGAGAGCTGTGCTAATAAAACAGTGTGGTCTGACAAACTGTGGCCTTGGCTACACTGGCACTTTACAGCTCGGCAACTTTCGTGCTCAGGGGTATGAAAAAAACACCCGTCTGAGCGCTGCAAGATACAGCGCTGTAAAGCCTCAGTGTAATCAATGCTGCAGCGCTGGAAGCGCGGCTACCAGCGCTGCAAGCTACACCCATAGAGGATGTGGTTTACATGCAGCGCTGGGAGAGCTCTCTCCCAGCGCTGGTGCTCCGACCACCCTCACACTTCATAGCGCTGACGCGGCCACGCTTTGAAATTTCAAGTGTAGCCATACCCTGTGAGTCCTGAGTCTAACTTTAACAGGAGTGGATGTTCATGCGGGGGCAGGGCGCTGCCTCCCCTCCCCAGCTCTGCGAGGGGACTGGGGAGCGTTTGTTCCTGTGGGGGCAGGGCACTGCCTCCCCTCTCCAGCTCTGCGAGGGGACTGGGCAGCGGTCGTTCCTGCAAGGATGGGGCATTGGGTTCCCATCTCAGCTCTGCGAGGGGACTGGAGAGCAGCCCTTCAAGTGGGGGTGGGGCTCTTCCTTCCCTCCCAGGCTCTGAGAAGGGACTGGGGAGCCGCCTTTCCAGCAGGGGCGGGGCGCTAGGTTCTTCTCCCAGCTCTGCAAGGGGACTGTGGAGCGGCCATTTCAGGGGGGGCAAGGCGCTGACTTCCCTCCCCAGCTGTGCGAGTGGACTGGGGAGCGGCCGTTCCTGCAAGGGCGGGGAGCTGCCTTCCATCCCCAGCTCTGCGAGGGGACTGGGGAGCGGCCGTTCCTGCAGTGGTGGGGAGCGGCCTTCCCTCCCCAGCTCTGCCAGTGGACTGGGCAGCGGGAATTCACGTGGGGGCGGGGTGCTGGATTCCCTCCCCAGCTCTGCGAGGGGACTGTGAGCGGCCGTTCAAGTGGGGGCGGGGCTCTTCCTTCCCTCCCAGGTTCTGCGAGGGGATTGTGGAGCGGCCGTTTCAGGCGGGGTGGGGTGCTGCCTTCCCTCCCCAGCTGTGCGAGGGGACTGGGGCGTGGCCGTTCCTGTGAGGGCGGGCCCCTGGGTCTTGTCCCAGCTCTGCCAGGGAGTGGGGAGCTGCCATTCCAGCGGGGGCGAGGTGCTGCCTTCCCTCCCCAGCTTGGCGAGTGGACTGGGGAGCGGCCATTGCTGCGGTGGCGGGGCTTTGCCCTCCCTCCCCAGCTCTGCCAAGGGACTGGGGAGTGGCAATTCCTGCGGGGGTGGGGCCCTGCCTTCCTTCCCCAGCTCTGCCAGTGGACTAAGGAGAGGCCGTTCCTGCGGGGGAGGGGCGCAGCCTTCCCTCTCCATCTCTACCAGGGAAATGGTGAGTGGCCGTTCCTGCGGAGGCGAGGTGCTGCTTTCCCTCATCAGCTCTGCGACGGGACTGGGGTGCAGCCGTTCCTGCTGGGCCATGGTGCTGGCTACCCTACCCAGCTCTAGCAGGGGACTGGGGAGCGGCCGTGCCTGAGTGGGCGGAGTACTGCCTTCCCTCCCCAGCTCTGCCAGGGGACTGGGGAGCGGCCGTTCCTGCAGGGGTGGGGCGCTGGGTTACCTCCCCAGCCCTGCGTGTGGACTGTAGGGCCGCCATACCAGCGGGGGCAGGGCGCTTTGTTCCCTCCCCAGGTCTGCGAGGAAACTGAGGAGCGACCGTTCCAGCGATGGTGGGGCGCTGGGTTCCCTCCCCACCTCTGCGAGCGGACTGGGGAGCGGCCGTTCCAGCGGGGTGGTGCTCTGCCTTCCCTACCCAGCTCTCCCAGGAGACTGGGGAACGTCCGCTCCTGCGGGGCGTGGCGCTGGTTTCCCTTCCCAGCTCTGCGAGGGGACTGAGGAGCGGCTGTTCCAGCGGAGGCAGGGCGCTGCTTTCCCTCATCAGCTCTGCGACTGGACTGCAGAGCGGCCGTTCCTGCAGGGGCGGGGCGCTAGGTTCCCTCCCCAGCTCTGCCAGGAAAATGAGGAGCGGCCGTTCCTGGGGGGCGGAGCGCTACCTGCCCTTCCCACCTCTGCAAGGAGACTGTGGGTCCGCTATTCCAGTGGGGGCGGGGCACTGTTTTCCCTCCCCACCCATGCAAGGGGACTAGGGAGCGGCCGTTCCTGCGGGGGTGGGGCACTGTGTTCTCTCCCCAATTCTGCGAGGGGACTGTGACGCTGCCATTCCAGGGTGGGTGGGGCGCTCAATTCCCTCCCTCTGTTAGGAGACTGGGCAGCGGCCGTTCCTACGCGGTCAGGGCGTTGGGTTCCCTCCTCGGCTCTGCGAGGGGACTGGGAAGCTGCCGTTCCAGCAGGGGCGGGGCGCTGGGTTCCCTCTCCGGGTCTGCGAGGGTACTGGGGATCGGCCGTTCCTGGGGGGGTGGGTCGCTGACTTTCCTTCCCAGCTCTGCCACGGAACTAGAGAGCGGCCGTTCCACCGGGGTTGGGGCGCTGCCTTCCCTCCCTAGCTCTGCGAGGGGACTGGGGAGCGGCCATTTTGGTGGGGGTGGGGCACTGGGTTCCCTTCCCGGCTCTGCAAGGAGACTGGGGAACAGCCTTTCCTGCGGGAGCGGGGCGCTGGACTCTCTCCGGCTCTGCGTGGGGACTGGGCAGCGGCCGTTCCAGTGGGGGCGGGGTGCTGCTTTCCCTCCCCAGCCCTGTGAGAGGACGGGTGAGCGGCTGTTCCAGCGGGGGCAGGGCGCTGGTTTCCCTCCCCAGCTCTGCGAGGGGACGGGGCATCGGCCGTTCCAGCAGGGGCGGGGCTCTGCCTTCACTGCCCGGCTCCGCGATGCGACTGGGGAGCTGTCTTTCCTGCAGGGGCCGGGCACTGGGTTTCCTCCCCGGCTCTGCGAGGGGACTGGGGAGCAGCTGTTCCTGCGGGAGGCAGGGCGCTGCCTTCTGTTGCCGACACAGAAGGTGCCCGGGGCAAGCAACAGTGGTTTGTGCCCAGAGTGCGAAGCCCCAAAGAACACACTCCCGGGTGGAGAAGCAAGCAAAGTTTATTTGAGATCTCAAAGCGGTGCAAGGAAACGAACGCCTCAAATCATGCACCCCTACACAAGCGGCTTGACCCTTTTTATAATTTTTTTTCTCTTTCTTCTTTCTTCCCCGCCCCTCCTCCTCTTCCTTCCTCCCCTGTAGCAATTAGGTAAGCGCAGGTGCATTAAGTAATCTTGGCCGCGGCAGCTTGTTAGTAAGTTTTCCTTCGGCAAGTTACCTTGTCCTTCTGCTGAAGGTGCACAGGCCTTATCACTACTGCTTTAGACCGGTTTTAGCTGTGCTGCAACTGATAACTTACTGTTACACATTTCATTTCACAGCTGCTAGCTTTCTAGATTCATAGATTCATAGATTCTAGGGTCAGAAGGGACCAATGTGATCATATAGTCCGAACCCCTGCACAAAGCAGGCCACAGAACCCTACCCATCCACTTCTGTAACAAACCCCTAACCTATGCCTGAGTTATTGAAGTCTTCAAATTGTGGTTTGAAGACCTCAAGCTGCAGAGAATCCAACAGCAAGTGACCCATGCCCCACGCTGCAGGGGAAGGCGAAAAACCTCCAGGGCCTCTGCCAATCTGCCCTGGAGGAAAATTCCTTCCCGACCCCAAATATGGCGATCAGCTAAACCCTGAGCATGTGGGCAAGACTCACCAGCCAGCACTCAGGAAAGAATTCTCTGCAGTAACTCAGATCCCAACCCATCTAACATCCCATCACCAACCACTGGGCATACTTATCTGGCAATAATCAAAGATCAATTGCCAAAATTAGGCTCTCCCATCATACCATCCCTTCCATAAACTTATCAAGCTTAATCTTAAAGCCAGATATGTCTTTTGCCCCCACTACTCCCCTAGGAAGGCTTTTCCAGAACTTCACTCCTCTAATGGTTAGAAACCTTCGTCTAATTTCAAGTCTAAACTTCCTAGTGTCCAGTTTATACCCATTCGTTCTTGTATCTACATTGGTACTAAGCTTAAATAATTCCTCTCCCTCCCTAATATTAATCCCTCTGATATATTTATAAAGAGCAAGCATATCCCCCCTCAGCCTTCTTTTGGCTAGACTAAAAAAGCCAAGCTCTTTGAGTCTCCTTTCATATGACAGGGTTTCCATTCCTCGGATCATCCTAGTGTCCGTCCCTAATGCAGGTTCGGTGAATTGTTTAATCGAGGGAGGAAAATTAAAACCAGACAAATGTAAACTTCAAAACACCACGTGGCCGTTTATTAACAGGGAAAAAAAATCACAACTTGGGCTGGGGAGGAGCACTTTTATCAACTAACAGTACTATTGTAACCAGAAACCTTTATACAACCTGAAGCAATCTATTTACATTCATCGACAAGGAACCAAATGATTCAAAATTAACTGCCCTTTAGAAAAAGGTAAACAAATACACCAAATAAAATAAACTGTGTGCACACTAACCAAGTACTACTATGAAATACACCAATTAACTTCAATAACAGTCAATACAATAACTCAGTCCTTACATACCATGTATACACAACTTCACATTAGATAGCAATATATGCAGTTCTGTACCAAACAGGAGAGGGGAAAGGAGAAGAGGCTAAGCAAAGCACAGAAAGGAAAAATTCGAAAGCAAGTACCGTATTCCAGGCACAGCTGACCAGCAGAACAGACACCAGGAGCATACCGAATCCGTAGAAGATGACGTTGAAAAGCCATAAAACGACACGTCTCGAGCTGGCTATATCCGGAGGAGACCCCTGGCAGAAGGGTTGATCAGGTCCTTCAGTCAGTACGTGGATACTCCTGCAGATCCTGGCACGAGGCATGGTTTTATTCAAAGGCCCTTTTACACTTGTCAGGATCTGATTGGTCCCTAGCTCCTACGCCCTCCAGGTTCCGAGCTGTTGCCCCCTACGTAGATGGAATTTGCACACGGCACATTAGAAGCTGCTAGAAGCTGCACTCAGCACACTAGCATAGTTTTGCACGCAACCCTAATCTGACCGTTTGAACTGAATTATGATTGGTCAGATTGGGTCCCTTTGCCCACGGCACGCTGGTGTTATGCACACAGCACTAACTTGACCTTTGGGTTACCAGGCAGAAGAGCAGGAGACTGCACACGACACCAGCCTGACCCCTAGGTGACCAGGAAAAAGAGCAGGAAAAATGCACACGGCACTCTAATGTTGCACACCGCACCACGGTGTTGCACACAGTACCAGTGTGACCTCTAAATGACCGGCAATTGGCCATACAGACACCATGTTGGGAAAAGACCTTAGGGCTGCAACACCTAGTAGCCCGTCTCTGAACCTGTTCCAGTGTGAATTCATCCTTCTTAAACATGGGAGACCAGAACTGCACACAGTATTCCAGGTGGGGTCTCACCAGCGCCTTATATAACGTTACTAACACCTCCTTTACTTTGCTGGAAATACCTCGCCTAATGCATCCTAAAACCGCATTAGCTTTTTTAACGGCCATATCACATTGGCGGCTCATAGTCATCCTGTGATCTACCAATACCCCAAGGTCCTTCTCCTTCTCTGTTGCTTCCAACTGATGCGTCCCCAATCTATATCTAAAGTTCTTATTATTAATCCCTAAAGTGCATGACCTTGCACTTTTCACTATTAAATTTCATCCTATTACTATTACTCCAGTTTACATGGTCGTCCAGATCTTCCTGTATGATATCCCGGTCCTTCTCCGTGTTAGCAATACCCCCCAGCTTCGTGTTATCTGCGAACTTTATTAGCACATTCCCGCTTTTTGTGCCAAGGTCAGTAATAAAAGGGTTAAATAAGATTGGTCCCAGAACCGATCCTTGAGGAACTCCACTAGTAACCTCCTTCCAGCCTGACAGTTCACCCTTCAGTACAACCCGTCGTAGTCTTCCCTTTAACCAGTTCCTTATCCACCTTTCAATTCTCATATTGATCCTCATCTTTTCCAATTTGACTAATAATTCCGCATGTGGAACCGTGTCAAATGCCTTACTGAAATGGAGGTAAATTAGGTTTACTGCATTTCCTTTGTCTAAATAGTCTGTCACCTTCTCAAAGAAGGAGATCAGGTTGGTTTGGCACGATCTACCTTTAGTAAAACCATGTTGTACTTTGTCCCAATTACCATTGACCTCAATGTCCTTAACTACTTTCTCCTTCAAAATTTTTTCCAAGACCTTACATACTACAGAGGTCAAACTAACAGGCCTATAGTTACTTGGATCACACTTTCTCCCTTTCGTAAAGATAGGAACTACGTTAGCAATTCTCCAGTCGTACAGTACAACCCCTGAGTTTACTGATTCATTAAAAATTCTTGCTAAAGGGCTTGCAATTTCATGCACCAGTTCCTTTAATATTCTTGGATGAAGATTGTCAGAGCCCTCTGATTTTGTCCCATTAAGCTGTTCAAGTATGGCTTCTACCTCAGATGTGGTAATATCCACCTCCATATCCTCATTCCCGTTTGTCATCCTTCCATTACCCCTAAGCTCCCCATTAGCCTTATTAAAGACTGAGGCAAAGTACTTATTTAGATATTGGGCCATGCCTAGGTTATCCTTAACCTCCTTTCCAACCTCAGTGTGTAGCGGTCCCACTTCTTCTTTCTTCGTTTTCTTCTTATTTATATGGCTATAGGACCTTTTACTATTGGTTTTAATTCCCTTTGCAAGGTTCAACACTACTTGACTTTTAGTCTCTCACTTTATCCCTACATGTTCTGACCTCACTAAGATAGCTTTCCTTGCTAATCCCACCCTTCTTCCACTCCTTGTAGGCTTTCTGCTTTTTCTTAATCACCTCTCTGAGATGCTTGCTCATCCAGCTTTGTCTACAACTCCTGCCTATGGTTTTTTTCCCCTTTCTTGGGATGCAGGCTTCCGATAGTTTCTGCAGCTGCGACTTAAAGTAATTCCAGGCCTCTTCCGCATTTAGATCCACAAGTTCTTCAGTCCAATCCACTTCCCTAACTAATTTCCTTAATTCTTTAAAGTTAGCCCTTTTGAAATCAAAAACCCTAATCCCAGATCTATTTTTGTTTATCCTTCCATCTAGTTTGAACTGAATTAGCTCATGATCACTTGAACCAAGGTTGTCCTCTACAACCATTTCTTCTATGAGGTCCTCACTGCTCACCAAAACCAAATCTAAAATGGCATCTCCTCTTGTCGGTTCTTCAACTACTTGGTGAAGGAATCCATCAGCTATCACATCCAGAAAAATCTGAGCCCTACTATTCTTGCTAGCACTTGTACTCCAGTCTATATCTGGGAAGTTAAAGTCTCCCATGATCACACATTTCCCATTAGTGTTTACTTCCTTAAAAACATTAAAGAGGTCTCTATCCATATTCAAATCAGATCCCAGTGGTCTGTAGCACACCCCAAGCACTATCTCAGAGGAGGCTCTAGTAGCTTTCTTTCCCACTGTGATTTTTGCCGAGACAGACTCTGTATTGTCCATTCCATCACTTCTTATTTCTTTACAGTTAACCTCCTCATTGATGTACAATGCTACTCCACCACCTTTGCCTTTATTTCTATCTTTCCTAAACAGCACATAGCCTTCAATACCTGTACTCCAGTCATGACTACTGTTCCACCACGTTTCTGTTATCCCTATAATATTTGGTTTCACTTCCTGCACCAGTAGTTCTAGTTCCTCCATTTTGTTCCCTAGGCTCCTCGCAGTAGTGTACAGACATCTTAATTTTTACCGTTTGGCTTCACTCACATTCTGTACCCTGTTAGGCACAGACATTCTACCACCAGCATCACCTGTTAGTCTGTTATCTACACTACCCTTCCTCCTTATGCCAATTCTTCTGTCCATGGCTGTATCCCCTCTTACTTTGTTTACTTCCCTCTCAAGGTTAAATTCCGGCGTGGAGATCTCCCGAATATCTCCCAACCATCTCCCCCAAATTTCTAGTTTAAAGCTCTCTTAATCAGGTCGGCGAGCCTCCATCCTAGAAGTCTATTTCCCTCCTTGCTCAGGTGAAGCCCATCCCGAGAGAACAGTCTTCTGTCCTTAAATGCTTCCCAGTGGCCGTACATCCCAAAGCCCTCCTTATAGCACCACTGCCTGAGCCATCTGTTGATCTCCATAATCTTGTCACACCTTTGTCACCCTTCTCTAGGAACTGGCAGAATCCCACTGAAGATCACCTGAGCCTCGATTTCCTTAAGCATCTTCCCCAGTCTGGCATAGTCTCCCTTGATACATTCCAGAGAGTATCTAGCCGTATCATTCGTTCCCACATGAAGGACAATCAACGGATTCTTCCCTGCTCCCGCTAGTATCCTTTTCAGCTGCAGGTCCACATCCTGTATCTTAGCACCCGGCATACAGCACACCCTTCTGTTTCCCCGATCAGCTCTAGTCACAGGCCTGTCTATTCTTCTCAGTAAGGAGTCTCCAATCACGTAGACCTGCCTATTCCTGATGACAGTGTGCTTCTCCGGTCTATCTCCCGCACCCACCGGCTGCAAGTCCTCTCGATTCCTATTCCCCCTTGCAATCCTCTTGGGGCTTATATTTGGTGTTGCCTCCATTGACTCCTCCCCTCCTCTTGCAGGACTATCAGCTCTTCTCTTTGTCCTTGCCCTCTCTCCTTCAGCGACCACCTGCTGTGCCTCTTCTTCATTTTCCAACTCTGCAAACCTGTTCCTGAGTTCTATTTCTCCTTCACTGGCCCGTCTTTTCCTCTGCCTGGTTCTCTTAGTCACATGCTTCCACCGTCCACTTTCCTCCCCCAGCAGTCTCTCCTCTGAATTCTTTGGTCCTGCTTCCATCTGCACGTCTGAGCTTATCCTTTCAGCCCCCTCGTGTCTGTGCTCCATCGTCTGCTCAAACCCCCTTCTGAACTCAACCAGAGTTTGCACCTGCATCTCCAGTCCTCGGATCTTCTCTTCCATCAGCTCTATCAGGCGGCATTTCATGCAGACAAAGCTCTTCTCAGGTGCCCCCTCCAGGATCATGTACATGCCGCAGCTTCCACATCCAGTCATACTCATTGTGTCTTTCACTGCTGCCTCTGTATCAGTCATGGCCTTCCCACCTGACGCCTGGTAGTCAACACAACACAAGCCCCCAGCAGGCACCAGAACACCACCCTATCCCTTGACTTGCTTGTCGATTCCTCTGTCTTAGTCTCCCCTGCAACCTGCCCCTGGAAACTCCCACTGAAACTCCCCTGTTTACAGCTCTGGTTGCTGGCTCCTGTGCTGCTGCAACTGTCTGTGCTGCTGCCTGACTGGCTGGCTCCTTATATAGGTCCCCTAATCAGGTAAGCCCCGCCCCCTATTCAGGGCTCCGCTGCTCTCCCAGCACACTGCCCCTAGCAGCCTACACACACACACACACTACACAATACAATCCACAAACTACACACTACAAAAACCTGCTCCTCCAACAGAACTCCCACTGAAACTCCCCTGTTGACAGCTGTTTGCTGGTTCCTGTGCTGCTGCAGATCAAGTAGAGTTCAACATGGAGGAGCTTTGGTTCACTAAGGCTTAGATTTATGCCTAGTGACACCAACACTGGGGAGCGGCCGTTCCTGCGGGGGTGGGGCGCTGCCTTCCCTCTCCAACTCTGCGAGGGGAATGGGGAGCGGCTGTTTCTGCAGGGGCGGGGCACTGGGTTCCCTTCCCAGCTCTGCGAGGGGAATGGGGAGTGGCCGTTCCAGAGGGGGTGGGGCGCTACCTTTCCTCTCCAGGTCTGCGAGGGGAATGGGGAGTGGCCATTCCTGCGGGGGTGGGGGGCTGCCTTCCCTCCCTATCTCTGTGAGGGGACTGGGGAGCGGCCGTTCCTGTGGGGGCGGGGCGCTGCCTTCCTTCCCTAGCTCTGCGATGGGACTGGGGAGCGGCTGTTCCTGCGGGGGCGGGGCGCTGCCTTCCCTCCCCAGTTCTGCGAGGGGACTGGGGAGCTGCCATTGAAGCAGGAAGGGGACTTCAGGGGATCCTGTGCTGGACCCAAGCACCCTGAAACTCCAGAATGACTTGATTGAGGGGTCCTGACTGCGCTGAAAGCTCTGCTGTAACCTGCATTCCTGTTGTCCAATAAACCTTCTGTTTTACTGGCTGGCTGAGAGTCACTGTGGGTCCCAGGAAGAGGGGTACAGGATCAGACCCCCCTTACACTCCGTGACAGTTCCCTCCCCAGTTCTGCAAGGAGACTGGGGAGCGGCCGTTCCAGCAGGGGTGGGGCGCTGGTTTCCCTTCTCACCTCTGCCAAGAGACTGTGAAGTGGCCGTTCCAGCGGGGGCGGGGCGCTGGGTTCCCCTCCCAGCTCTGCCAGGGGATTGGGGAGCGGCCGCTCAAGCAGGGGCGGGGTGCTGCCTTCCCTACCCAGCTCTACGAGGGGACTGGAGAGCGGATGTTCCTAACGGGGCGGGGCACTGGCTTCCCTCCTGAGCTCTGCGAGGGGACTGGGGAGCGGCCATTCCAGTGGGGGCGGGGTGCTGCCTTCCATCCCCGGCTCTGCGATAGGACTGGGGAGCTGTCGTTCCTGTGGGGGCGGGGCACTGCCTTCCCTCCCCAGGTCTGCGAGGTGACTGCGGAGCGGCCGTTCCTGCTGGAGTAGGGCACTGCTTTCCCTCTCTGTCTCTGCTAACAGCCTGGGAAGCGGCCGTTCCAGATGTGGTGGGGTGCTGGGTTCCCCCCCCCCAGCTCTGCCAAGGGGACTGGGAAGTGGTGGTTCCAGCGGGGGCGGGGCGCTGCGTACTCTCTCCAGCTCTGGCCGGGGACTGGGGAGTGACTGCTCCAGCAGTGTTGGGGGGCTGGGTTCCCTCCCCAGCTCTAGTAGGGGCCTGGGGAGTGGCAGTTCGAGCGGGGCAGGGGCCTTGGCTTCCCTCCCCAGCTCTGGGAGGGGAGAGGGGAGTGGCGGTTCCAGCGGGGGCGGTGTGAGGGTGCTGCCCGTGGGAGCCAGCTGAGGTCACTCATTCAGGGTGAACTGCAAACAAAACAGGGCAGACAAACCCCAAATGCTGGTGGTTATTTCAATACTTAGATTTACCAAGCCAGCACAAAACAGCTTCTATAGTACCTCACTTGTCACTTAGAAGTCCAAACAATACAGTTCCTTTAAAGTGCCCAGCCTCAGGCCTCCGTCCAGTCACACCTGTCAGATATGATGATTCCTGAAAATCTTACTTCATCATAGAAAAGAAAAGATTCTTCCAATCCCAAAGGATCAGCCACATACCCAGGTCCAATTACAACTTAGATCTTACCCAAAATACATGCTTACAGCCAATTCTGATTAACTAAGTTAAAATGTATTAGAAAAGAAAAGAGAGAGAGTGTTAGTTAAAAGATCCATATACATACAGACCTGAAGTCAATTCTTGAGGTTCAGATATATAGCAGAGGAGAGCTTGTAGTTGTCAAAAGTCCTCTTAGAAATAGTCCATAGGTTATAGTCCAGTTTCCAGATTCAGGGCTTGTCTACATCAGAAAGTTGCAGCGCTGGTGAGGGAGTTACAGCGCTGCAACTTAGGAGGTGTACACATCTGCAGGGCACCACCAGCGCTGCAACTCCCTGTTTGCAGCGCTGGCCGTACTCCCGTTTTGTCTCGGGTGTAGAGGATCCAGCGCTGGTGATCCAGCGCTGGTAATCAAGTGTAGTCACTTACCAGCGCTTTTCTTGACCTCCGTGGAATAAGCAGGTATCCCAGCATACCTGAGGAAGCCTCCGGTAATCAAGCTGGTCTCCTTCCCCGGCTTGCTGTCGCGTTCCCCGAACCCCGAGCAAGCCGGTCTCCGTCCCTGCGGTTTGCAGGGTGGTTCCGGGAACGCGAGAGCAAAGCGGGGAAGGAGACCAGCTTCGCCGCGGTTTGCTCTCGCGTTCCCCGAACCCCCCTGCAAACCGCAGGGAAGGAGACCTGCTTGCTCGGGGTTCGGGGAACGCGAGAGCAAACCGGGGAAGGAGACCAGCTTCGCCGCGGTTTGCTCTGGCGTTCCCCGAGCAAGCAGGTCTCCTTCCCTGCGGTTTGCAGGGTGGTTCGCGGAACGCGAGAGCAAACCGCGGCGAAGCTGGTCTCCTTTCCCGGTTTGCTCTCGCGTTCCCCGAAACCCCTTGAAGCCGCCCAACAGCGCTGCAGTGTGGCCACATCTAACACCACTTGCAGCGCTGGTTGCTGTAAGTGTGGCCACTCTGCAGCGCTGGCCCTATACAGCTGTACTAATACAGCTGTAACAACCAGCGCTGCAAAATTTTAGATGTAGACATGGCCTCAGGGTAGCTCCAGTCAATGACTGGGGATCTCAATCCTTGTGGTTTAAAATTTCCCCCTCTTGAAACCCAAAGCAGATCTGAGATGAAGAAGGATCGTGTCTCAGGCTTCTTATACATTTCCAGCAACCTTTCGGCCTGAGCAAACAATAAGCTTAACTCCTCCCAAACATCCTGGCAATTAGCACAGAGTAATTTATCCATTAAACAGTTCAGATACAGGTTACTATAACCTTCAAAGAGACATATAGACAATAATACTATTTCACTCAAGTATCATTTTAAATGCTAATATTCCCTTTTTTGATCTTTGAATTAAAACTATACCAATAGACAAGACCTGTTTGCTTACATCACAAGCCCTGAGCAAACATCTCCCCTTCTGCCTCTAACAACGCAGACTTGCATTTCAAAGCTCTATTCATTTCCATATCTTGCTAACCAGTTCGTAAGGTTCACCCATGGGTCAGGTCATTCCGTGAGGTGAGTTAATTAACTCTTTCTGGCCCTGTCCCCTTTCAGTGAGATATTATATTATACTCATAACATCACAGGTGGGGCGCTGGCTTCCCTCCCCAGCTCCGGGAGGGGAGCACAGCGTGGTGGTTTGAGCGGAGGCCGGGCTCTGGGTTCCCTCCCCAGCTCTGGGAGGGGCCTGGGGAATGGCGGTTCCAGAGGGAGCAGGGCACCGGCTTCCCCTCTCAATTCTGGGAGGGGCCTGGGGTGTTGTGGCTCCAGAGGGGGCGGGATGCTGGCTTCCCTCCCCAGCTCTGGAAGGGGCCTGGGCAGTGGCAGTTCGAGCGGTGGCGGGATGCTGGCTTCCCTCCCCAGCTCTGGGAGGGGCCTGGGAATTGGCCGCTCCAGCGGGGGCGGGGCGTTGCCTTCCCCAGCTCTGGGTGGGGAGTGGGGAGCGGCGGTTCCAGCGGCGGTGAGGCGCCGGCTCCCCTCCCCAGCTCTGGAAGGGGCCTGGACAGTGGCGGTTTGAGCTGTGGCGGGATGCTGGCTTCTCTCGCCAGCTCTGTGAGGGGAATGGGCAACGGCAGTTGCAGCGGGGGCGGGGAGCTGTCTTCCCTCCCCAGCTCTGCGAGGGGACAGGGCGGCAGCCATTGGGGTGGGGGCAGGGCGCTGCCTCCCATCCCCAGCTCTGCGAGGGGACTGGGGAGCAGCCGTTCCTGAGGGAGCAGGGTGCTGGGTTCCTTCACAAGCTCTGCGAGGGGACTGGGGAGCGTCCGTTCCAGTGGGGGCGGGGAGCTGGGTTCCCTTCCTGGCTCTGCAAGGGAACTGGGCAGCGGCCGTTTGAGCGGGGGCAGGGCGCTGGGTTCCCTCCCCAGCTCTATGAGGTGACTGGGGAGCGGCTGTTTCAGCAAGGGAGAGGCGGTGTGTTTCCACATCATCTTTGCCAGGGGACTGGGGAGTGGCCATTCCAGTGGGGGCTGGGCACTGCCCTCCCTCCCAGCTCTCCAAGGGGACTGGGGAGTGGGTGTCCCACCAAGGGTGGGGCACTGGGTTCCCTCCCCAGGCTTTGAGGGGACAGGGAGCTGCCTTCCCTCCCCGGCTCTGCGAGGAGACTGGGGATCGGCTGTTCGAGCAGGGGCGGGACACTAGGTTCCCTCCCCACAGGGCCGGCTTTAGGCCAATTCAGCCGATTCCCAGGAATCGGGCCCCGCGCCTAAGAGGGCCCTGTGCCGAGAGCCGGAGCCACGGCCGAAGCGCGTCAAGCAGCCCCGCTCTCCCAGCTGGAGCTCTGGGCTCTTTAAATAGCCCCCATAGCCCTGGGATAGCGGGGGACTCAGGGGGCTATTTAAAGGGCCAGGGCTCCAGCTGCCTCGCCAACCCTGTCCTTTAAATAGCCGCTGGAGTCCCGCCGCCCCCATGTATTCTCCAGTGCTCTAGCCGCTATTTAAAAGGTCTGGGGTGGGGTAGAAGCAGGGGAGCCCCGGGCCCTTTAAATAACCCCCAGAGCCCTGGGATAGAGGGAGGCTTCGGGGCTATTTAAAGGGCTGGGGCTCCAGCTGCCTCTGCTGCACCCCCTGCCCTGCCCCCAGCCAGCTCTGCACTCTGTGCCCACAGCTAGCCCCTGCCAAACCCTCCGCCCTGTCTCCAGCCACCCCCCGCAGCCCTGCCCAAAGCCAGCCAGCCCCCACACACCCCTGCCCGCACCAGCCCTGCACACCCTGCCCACACCCAGCCCCAACCCCCCTGCCCTGTCTCCAGCCAATCCCGCTGCACTCCCCTGCCTGAAGCCAGCCAGTTCTGCACTCCACTGTCTCCAGCCCTCCCAACCCTTGCTGCATCCCCCTGCAGCCCTGCCTGAAGCCAGCCCACCCCACACCCCCATCTCCAGCCAGCCCTGCACCCCTTGCCCTGCCTGCAGCTAGACCCTTCCTCCAACCAGCCCCATGTCCACTGCTGCCCTGCAGTTCCAGGGCAGTAACCCTACATACCTGCTTCAATGAGGGGGGGGAGCGAGTAGCTGGGACCCACACATGTGCACACCCGCAGGGAGTGGCAGGGACCCACACGTGAAATGGCGGTCATTAATAAGCAATCAACAGCATATGTGATGCAATGTACATAATATTTAATTGTATTATTTATATAGTTATGGAAAGTAAATAATACATGAAAGAAATGAAAGGGTTTTTTTCTCCACTTTTTTTTTTAAGTCATCCCCGCCAGGACCCCGCCGAAAATGTTCGAATTGGGCCTTGCACTTCCTAAGCCGGCCCTGGGACTGGGGAGTGGCCGTTCCTGCAGGGGTGGGGCACTGGGTTCTCTTCCCAGCTCTGCGAGGGGACTGAGGAGCAGCTGTTCCAGCAGGGGCAGTGCGCTGCCATCCCTCCCCAGCTCTGCGAGGGGAATGGGGAGCAGCCGTTCCTGCAGGGGCGGGGCGCTGGGTTCCCTTCCCAGCTCTGCCAGGAGACTGGGGAGTGGCTATTCCTGCGGGGGCAGGGTGCTGCCTTCCCTCCCCACATCTGTGTGTGGACTGAGGGGCCGTCATTCCAGCAGGTGCGGGGCTCTGCTTTCCTTCCCCAGCTCTGCAATGGGACTGGGGAGTGGCTGTTCCAGCGGGGGCGGGGCGCTGCTTTCCCTCCCCAGCTCTGAGAGGGAACTGGGAGTGGCCGTTCCTGTGGGGGCGGGGCACTGGGTTCCCTTCCAGCTCTGCGAGGGGAGTAGGGAGTGGCCATTCCAGTGGGGGAAGGGCGCTGCCTTCCCTCCCCAGCTCTGCCAGGGGACTGGGGAGCGGCCGTTCCTGCGGGGGCGGGGCACTGGGTTCCCTCCCCGTCTCTGCGAGGGGCCTGGGGAGTGGACGTTCCTGGGCAGGCGGGGCTCTGGGTTCTCTCCCAGCTCTGCGAGGAGAGTGGGGAGCGGCCGTTCCTGCAGGGGCTTGGCGCTGCCTTCCCTCACAGAGCTGGGGAGGGACAGGGGAGCAGCCTTTCTTGTGCTGGCAGGTGTGACAGTGCTGCCCGTGGGAGCCAGCTGAGGTCACTCAATCAGGGTGAACTGCAAACAAAATGGGGCAGACAAACCCGAAACGCTGGTGGTTATTTCAATACTTTGATTTACCAAAACAGCACAAAACAGCTTCTACAGTACCTCACTGGTTACTTAGAAGTTTAAACCACGCAGTTCCCTTAAAGTGCCCAGCCTTAGGCCTCCGTCCAGACACACCTGTCAGATATGGTGATGTTTCCTGAAAATCTTACTTCATCATATAAAAGAAAAAGTTCTTCCAATCCCAAAGGATCAGCCACATACCCAGGTCCAATTATAACATTGATCTTACCCAAAATACACCCTATAGCCAATTGTTATTAACTCAGCTAAAATTTATTAGAAAAGAAAGGAGAGAGTGTTGGTTAAAGGATCAATACACATACAGACTTGAATTCAATTCTTGAGGTTCAGATACATAGTAGAGGTGAGCTTGTAGTTGCCAAAAGTCCTTTTAGAAATAGTCCATAGGTTATAATCCAATGTCCATATTCAGGGTGACTCCAGTCAGTGACTGGGGATCTCAATCCTTGTGGTTTAAAGTTTCCCACTCTTGAAACCCAAAGCAGATCTGAGATGAAGAAGGATCGTGTCCCAGGCTTCTTATACATTTCCAGCAGCCTTTCGGCCAGAGAAAACAGTAGGCTTAACTCCTTCTCCCAAACATCCTGGCAATTAGCACAGAATAATTTATCCATTAAACAGTTCAGATACAGATTACCATAACCTTCAGAGAGACATATAGACAATAATACTATTTCACTCAAGTATCATTTTAAATGCTAATATTCCTTTTTTGATATTTGAATTAAAACCATAGCAATAGACAAGACCTGTTTGCTTACACCACAAGACCTGAGCAAACATCTACCCTTCTACCTCTAACAATGCAGACTTGCATTTGAAAGCTCTATTCATTTCCATAATTTGCTAACCAGTCCTTAAGGTTCACCCATGGGTTAGCTCAGTCGGTGAGGTGAGTTAATTAACTCTTTCTGGCCCTGTCACCTTTCAGTGACATATTATATTATACTCATAACATCACACCCTCAATGCAAAATTGATGCAGGAAGGGATGACACTAACATCACTGACTGCATCCCAAAAGCTCTGCATCCTGGGTTTGGTTTTATTACAGCTTGTACTGGGTTAGAAGCCATATTAGTGTGTAACAGAAATGTTTTACCAAATTCATGTTCAATAACATGATTGAATCTCTTTACAAACTTAAGGCCAAACTTGGTTAGAACAATAGTGGATTGGATCTGCTCTCGCAGCAGGATTCCTGTATGTTTCATATGATCTTGCCAAGAGCTAAAGAAACTAGCTATTTTATCTATACAAGCTCTGGCAAATATTTGGAACTCAATTAACATTAAATCAATATAGATATTAATGTTGTTCACAGTGTAGGGATTTTGGCATTTAGTCATGAAAGCAATATGGTAGTGTGCCTCAGTTTCCCTTTTCATACAGCACATCAGGTCTGGAATGTCTTTTCTTCTGTGAAAAGTTCCAAGACTGTTTACAGGCACTAGCAGTGAAACATCAGTATAACAAGGCCTTTTAACATAAAGTGTGTTCTCATATATTTCTGTTAACATGTTCAAGGGATTTTCTAAAAGATTAGGCACATTGTACATTTTTACAGTTGTTGGTAATAGCATTACACTAGTTACAAAATTTACCATTAGCAATAACAACAAATTCATTGCAAGTGTCCATCTATAATTATGTTTGTCATGCCATACCTTTGGCTCAATACCATTGGGGTTTTGACATTTTAGGGTTAACTGAATTTTGCAAAGGGAAGCCGCAGGTTTTCTCTTTCCTCCTCCTTCTGTAGGATCACACCCTGATTTCTCTTGCTTAATAGAATTCACTGGCTTAAGGGGTGGGCTCTCTCAGCTAACAGCTATTAGCAAGTCTTTCTTCTCCCTCCCAGTCAGGTAATTTGCATCAACACAGACACTAGCTTTTAGATTTTCAGCTGCTACCCATTCCAAGGCTGGACCCTGTTTTACAGAGATACCACACAAATTCAAATAGTCGGAGGGTGAGAGTCTGCTTGCTCTCCCCTGCATCCTCAAGCATTTGGCCATAAAACTGTTCTGCTCTGAAACACCAGTAACCAAATTTCTCCTCAGACCCTTGGCACTTGGTCATAGGGCTGTTTAAATTCCTTAACAACTTTTACTTCATCAGAGACAGTCTCAAAGCCATTCACACTGGATTTTTCAAAAGGAAAGTCAGTGGATCCATTTACAATAGAAAATTTCTGTCTGTTAGGAACTGAAACTTCCTTGATTAAATCACTTCCACACCCTTTAGTTGTAACAAACTGCTTGCATAGATTACCATGAGGATTTCTTTCCTTAGCAGCTTCTCTAAGCAGCAATTCACCTCTCACAGAAACTCTGCCCTTCCCTGCTTCACCCAGGGCTTGCTCTAAAGGAACACTTTCTTGAGCCCCCACAGACTCTTACTGGGTCTCACTTACATCCAGAATCACCTCTGACCCATCAGGCAGATTCCTACACAATTCCTTTTCAGGTAAACTTATAGATTTTCTAGATAACAGGTTAGAAGCATTCTCCTTCCCTTGGCCATGAACAAGCTCAGGAATCTTTTCCTTCTTGCTACAAGTTGTCAAACTGTCAGTAGGTAACACAATTAAATCATCTTTTTGCTCTCCTTGTGCCCTGGCTAGGGTATCACCCTGATTAGACAGAGTTGCTACATCCTTTTCCAACCACACATTAGCAACTGGCAAACTACAAGCACCAGAATTGTCTGGTCTCTGCGATTTTGCTAAGACACTAACTGGATGCAACCTAGTTACAGGGCCTTCTCCCCAGCAGACACAAACTTAGGACCATTCCCTTCCTGGGCTTTAGCTGTATTTACAACCAACTCCGAGACAACTGAATTACCCTCAACCATCACAGGCTGAAAGGCACCTTCTGTCTGCTCCACAGACACAGAAGAGCTGGAGGACTCGTCCAGACTAGGGAGGGGAAATCGATCTTAGATACGCAACTTCAGCTATGTGAATAACGTAACTGAAGTCGAATATCTAAAATCAAATTACTCACCCATCCAGACGGCGCGGGATCGATGTCCGCGGCTCTCCGTGTCGATTCCGGAACTCCGTTGGGGTTGGTGGAGTTCCGGAATCGATATAAGCACGCTCGGGGATCGATATATCGCGTCTAGATTAGACGCGATATATCGATCCCCGAGCAATCGATTTTAACCCGCCGATACGGCGGGGTAGTCTGGACGTACCCGGAGACACATTCTCCTTCACCAGACACACAGCTTGGGATTTCCTTTCCCTTATGCCAGCACACAAGGCTGTTCACAAACAGCTGCTTGGAAACTGAGGTAGCTTCCTCCATAGGCAAGTCAATACCCCTGACAGATACAGGCACGTTTTCTTCACTTTCACATTTTTCCACACAGGAAAAAGGTTAGGGATAGGGACACTCATTTTCCACTATTTCTGCCTTCCCAAACTGCTGACCAGATAAAGCCATCAGCTCACAAGGATGACTAGGCTCCTCCAAACCTTCTCTACCAGGCACATTGCCACTTCCAACAGATAAGCTGCTGCTTTTTTCACTACACTGAGCTACTTCCAGCAAATCACAGTTACCTATTTCAGGTTCACTTTTACAAGCTCCACTAGCCACCAATCCATTACCCATCTACCCTTTCCTTCCTCAGTTAGGGCTTTCATCTGCCATTTACTTGAATCTGCTCCTGAGAAATATTTTCCTCCCCAATGAGATCATTTTGCTCTTGATCTACATGGCTACACTAGAGAGTTGCAGCGCTGGTGAGGGGGTTACAGCGCTGCAACTTAGGATGTGGCCACACTTGCAAAGCACGGCCAGCGCTGCAACTCCCTGGTTGCAGCGCTGGCTGTACACCCAGTCGAGCCTCAGGTGTAGGGATTCCAGCACTGGATCACCAGCACTGGTCAGCAAGCGTGGACGCCCACCAGCGCTTTTATTGACCTCCGGGGTATAAGGAGGTATCTCAGCATACCTTAGAAACCTCTCTGGTAATCATGCACACTCCACTGTCCTAGGCTCAGCTGACCCCACCTTTAAATGCCTCGGGAATTTAAAAAATCCCCTTCCTGTTTGCTCAGCCAGGTGTGGAGTGCAATCAATCATTCAATCAATCAGCGACCATGCCTCCACGCCCCAGACGAGCCCCAGCATGGAGCAATGCAGAGCTGCAGGACCTCATCAGTGTTTGGGGTGAGGAAGCTGTGCAAGCACAGCTGCGCTCCAGAAGGAGAAATTATGATACCTATAGGCAGATATCGCAGTCCTTGCTGAGAAGGGGCCATGAACGGGACGCGTTGCAATGCAGGGTAAAAATAAAAGAGCTGCGGAGTGCTTACTGCAAAGCCTGTGAGGGAAATCGCTGCTCAGGAGCTGCCCCCACAACCTGCCATTTTTACAAGGAGCTGGATGCCATACTTGGGTGTGACCCCACTGCCAATCCTAGGAGCACGATGGAGAGTTCAGAGCAGGGAGAAGTGGGGGAGGGTGTAGAGGAAGCCGACAGTGAGGCTACTAGGGTGGAGGGAGACACCCCGGAGTCCCAGGAGGCATGCAGCCAGGAGCTCTTCTCAAGCCAGGAGGAGGCTAGCCAGTCGCAGCAGCTGGAAGTTGCTGGTGAGGAAGAAACTGAGGATCGTGCTCGGGGTAAGTAGATTTTTATGTTTTGGGAGAGGAGGGTTTGGGTTATGGCTGCCTGCATGCATGCCTAAACGTGGAATAGCCCATTGATTTGCTCTATCACGTCTCTGTAATCGGCCTTGGTAATCTCTTGAAAAGTTGCAGCCAGAGCGTGGGCAATGTGCTTTCGCAAGTTTATAGAGAGAGCCACCGTGGTCCTTGTCTCGGTCAGGCTAACTCGTCCGATCCATTGTGCAGCGAGGGGTGGGGGGACCATGGCTGCACACAGGCAAGCTGCATAGGGGCCAGGGCGGTATCCACATTGCTGTAGAAGACCCTCCCTCTCTTCCCAGGTAACACGCAGCAGTGATATATCTGACAGTAGGAAACCCTGTTGAGAATTTAGGGATACTTGAGTGCAGGGTGCCAGGTTCGCGGTCCCCCCCCTCAGCCCCGCGGTGCGCTCCTGTCTCCCCCCACCCTTTCCAGGAGGCAGCCAGCCCAGCGGTGCCTTTCCCCCCCTCAGCAGCAGGCCGGCAGTTCCACGGACCGCCCCCCCCCGCCAGCAGCTCGCCACCTTCATGTTCCCTACTGTCCCCTGTGCAGGCCACCAGCTACCTCCTGTACCCAGTGCAGATAAACCCCAGTGAGCCATCAGTCAGTTCCCCCTCCCAGGTGAAGTCGGGGCAGAAACTGTCACCCCATTGCTCGACATGCCTTCACTACCCTGGCCTCTCTGTGTTATGTTAGGTATGTGGGAATGATGCTACAAAAAGTCTAAAAACTCCTTCAGTGTGTGATAATAAACAATGTAGCCTCTGTGTATTACGTGTTTCTATCTATGTTTTTTTTAGTGACCTTGACTAATGCAGCCGGATCACCGCCCTCACATCGCTTGCAGAACTTGAGAAAAAATCCAAGAAAATCAAAAGAGGAGTTGATTAAAGCAGTAATGAATCACTACAACAGAGAAAGTAGGAAGATGCAGGAATGGAGAGAGACAATGTATAAGTGGAGGCAAACAGAAAGCAGGAGAAAGGAATTGGCTACCAAAAAAACCTCAAAGCGCATGATAAGCCTCCTGGCTCGCCAAACTGACACTTTTGAGTCTCTCGTAGCCATGCAGGCAGATCTGTACCGTGGTAACTCACACCCCTCCCAAAGCTCTCTTTCTTGTTCCCCAGTATTTGCACAAAACACCTTTCTCCAGCAGCAAGTTTCTTATTACCCCCAGCTGCCCCCAACACCTGTACCATCATAGACTCATAGACTCATAGGTCAGAAGGGACCAATCTGATCGTCTAGTCTGACCTCCTGCACAAGGCAGGCCACAGAACCCCACCCATCCAATTTTATAACAACCCCTATCCCAGGAACGAGTTATTGAAATCCTCAAAAATGATTTGAAGACCTCAAGCTGCAGAGAAACCACCAGCAAGTGACCCGTGCCCCACGCTGCAGGGGAAGGCGAAAAACCTCCAGGGCACCTGCCAATCCGCCCTGGAGGAAAATTCCTTCCCGACCCCAAATATGGCGATCAGCTAAACCCTGAGCATGTGGGCAAGAGTCACCAGCCAGCACCCAAGAAGGAATTCTCTGCAGCAACTCAGTACCCATCCCATCCAACATCTCCCCGCAGACCATTGAGCAGACCTGTCTGGTGGTAATTCAAGATCAATTGCCCAAATTAACGATCCTATCATAACATCCCCTCCATATACTTATCAAGCTTTGTCTTAAAGCCAGGAAAGTCTTTTGCCCCTACTACTTCCCTCGGAAGGCTATTCCAGAACTTCACTCCCCTAATGGTCAGAAACCTTTGTCTAATTTCAAGTCTAAACTTCCTAATATCCAGTTTATACCCATTCGTCCTCGTGCCTACATTAGTACTAAACTTAAATAATTCCTCTCCCTCCCTAACGTTAACCCCCTTGATATATTTATATAGAGCGAGCATATCCCCCATCAGCCTTCTTTTGGCCAGGCTAAACAAGCCAAGCTCTTTGAGTCTCCTTTCATAAGGCAGTTTTTCCATTCCTCGGATCATCCTTGTAGCCCGTCTCTGAACCTGTTCCAGTTTGAATTCATCCTTCTTGAACATGGGACACCAGAACTGCACACAGTATTCCAGATGGGGTCTCACCAACGCCTTATATAATGGTACTAACACATCCTTATCCTTGCAGGAAATACCCCGCCTGATGCATCCCAAAATCGCATTTGCTTTTTTAACAGCCGTATCACATTGGCGACTCATAGTCATCCTGCTATCAACCAGTACCCCAAGGTCCTTCTCCTCCTCCGTCTCTTCCAACTGATGCGCCCCCAACGTATATCCAAAATTCTTATTATTAGTTCCTAAATGCATGACCTTGCACTTTTCACTATTGTATTTCATCTTATTTCTATTACTCCAGTTTCAAAGGTGGTTCAGATCTTCCTGAATAGTATCCCTGTCCTTCTCCATGTTAGCAATACCCCCCAGCTTCGTGTCATCCGCAAACTTTATTAGCACATTCCCGCTCTTTGTGCCAAGGTCAGTAATAAAAAGGTTAAATAAGATCGGTCCCAAAACCGATCCTTGAGGGACTCCACTAGTGACCTCCTTCCAGCCTGACAGTTCACCTTTCAATAAGACCCTCTGGAGTCTCCCCTTTAACCAGTTCCTTATCCACCTTACAACTTTCATATTCACTCCCATCTTTTCCAATTTAACTAACAGCTCCCTGTGCGGAACCGTGTCAAACGCCTTACTGAAATCTAGGTAAATTATATCTACCGCATTTCCTTTATCTAAGTGATCCGTCACCTTCTCAAAGAAGGAGATCAGATTGGTTTGGCACGATCTACCTTTAGTAAATCCGTGTTGCAATTCGTCACAATTACCATTGACCTCTATGTCCTTAACTACTTTCTCCCTTAAAATTTTTTCCAAGGCCTTACATACTACAGATGTCAAGCTAACAGGCCTATAATTACCATCACCTTCCAGCCCTGATAACTACAATTCTTACCCTGTGCACTCCACCCCCATTACCCTGCAGCATAGTAATCCTGAAGTGCAGCAGACATTGAACAGTAATCCAAACAGGACATATTCAAACCTCTGAATGTACAGTCCACCACCCTCACCCCCCTGGCCTTTTATGTACTGTACTTTGAATACAGGATTTTATGGCTTTTACAATACATTTTATTATTGCAGGAAGTGGTAAATATTGTACCCCAAGGTAGAAAGGAGCACAGCAAAGGCACCAAACATTACTGTTGGCTCTCAGCATCAAATTGCTCCCTTAAGGCATCCCTAATCCTTGAAGCCCTTTCCTGGGCCTCTCTAGTAGCCCTGCTCTCTGGCTGTGCAAATTCATCCTCTAGGCGTCGAACCTCGGAGGTCCATTCCTCACTGAATCTTTCACCCTTCCCTTCACAAATATTATGGAGGGTACAGCACGCGGATATAATAGCGGAGATGCTGCTTTCCCTCAAATCTAGCTTCCCATAAAGACACCTCCAGCGCCCTTTCAAACGGCCAAAAGCACACTTCACAGTCATTCTGCACCGGCTCAGCCTGTAGTTGAACCGGTCCTTGCTCCTGTCAAGCTTCCCTGTATACGGTTTCATGAGCCATGGCATTAAGGGGTAAGCGGGGTCTCCAAGGATCACAGTGAGCATTTCGACGTCCCCTACTGTGATCTTGCGGTCTGGGAAAAAAGTCCCGGCCCTCAGCTTCCTGAACAGGGCACTGTTCCGAAAGATGCGTGCATCATGCACCTTTCCAGGCCATCCTGAGTAAATGTCAGTGAAACGCCCACGGTGATCCACAAGCGCTTGCAGAACCATGGAGAAATACCCCTTGCGATTCACGTACTCTGATGCCAGGTGGGGTGGGGACAGAATAGGAATATGCGTCCCATCTATTGCCCCTCCACAGTTAGGGAAACCCATTTGTGCAAAGCCATCCACAATGTCTTGCACGTTCCCCAGAGTCACAGTTCTTCTTAGCAGGGTGCGATTAATGGCTGTGCAAACTTGCATCAGCACCATTCCAACGGTGGACTTTCCCACTCCAAACTGGTTCGCCACCGATCGGTAGCTGTCTGGAGTTGCCAGGTTCCAGATTGCAATAGCCACCCGCTTCTCCACTAGCAGGGCAGCTCTCAATCTCGTGTCCCTGCGCTGCAGGGTAGGGGCGAGCTCAGCACACAGTCCCATGAAAGTGGCTTTTCTCATCTGAAAGTTCTGCAGCCACTGCTCGTCATCCCATGCTTGCAGGACGATGTGATCCCACCACTCAGTGCTGGTTTCCCGAGCCCAAAGGCGCTGTTCCACGGTGCTAAGCACGTCTGTTACTGCCACAAGCAATTGAGTGTCTTGAGCGTCAGGCGTTTCAATATCATCGTCTGACTCCTCACTGTCACTTTGCAGCTGAAGGAATAGCTCCACTGCCATGCGTGATGTGCTGGCAACATTCATCAGCAAGGTCCTCAGCAGCTCAGGCTCCATTTGTAACAGAAATCTCAGAAATCGCGCTGCAGACTCACAATGCCGCCAAACTGCTCGGAATGTGTAGCAAAGCACCACGGGTCGTTGGAACAGGAAGCGGAAAGACCAGCACACTTCCTTCCCCTTCCCACAAGCCACAGCGCAAAAATGGGATGAAGTGTTCTGTGGGATAGCTGCCCACAATGCACCACTCCCAACAGCGCTGCAAGTGCTGCAAATGTGGCCACACTGCAGCGCTTGTAGCTGTCAGTGTGGCCACACTGCAGCGCTGGCCCTACACAGCTGTACGAACACAGCTGTAACTACCAGCGCTGCAAAACTGTAAGGGTAGCCATGGCCTAACTCCAGATTCACTTCTGAGACATTAGACAGACTTTCAGAAACTTCATTCCCAGACACACTGCTTTCTTGAACAGACAAACAGCTATTACCCACCAGGTTAGACTCCCCCTCTCCCTGACTATAGCAAAACTGGTTAAACACAGAAAACTGCTCTGAGTAATACCACATATCAACATAGTTATAAGCTGGATTTTCAAGAGGATACAGTTTCTGCTGTTCTTTCCTTGCTTCTTTGACTTGGAGCTGAAGTCTGGCAGTTTCTTGTTGCATCTTGTGAGTCTCCTGTTCCAGCTTGTGTTGCCTCTGTCGAGCTTTCTCCTCAGCAGCCAGTAATTCCAGACGCACCTTACGAGCTTTCTCTTCTCTCTCATCAGCCTCCTCCTTTCTTTCAGCAGCTTCTTCCTCCAGCTGGGCCAAGGTTTGCTTCTCTCTCATTCGAATTTCTGCCAGTTTTTGCTCATGTTCAAACTGCAGGCTGTCCATCAGGGCTTGCAGTTTCATTGCTTTTGCTGATGCCTTCTGTCTCTTGGTCACTGATCTTTAATCAACCAAATTCTCAATCCCAAATCTCAAATTTGGATAGCGTGGGATTCTGACCCAAAGCCTAATTGACCTGGTTCTGTGGATCCTTGCACGTCTACGCCACTGTGACGGTGCTGCTCGTGGGAGCCAGCTGAGGTCACTCAATCAGGGTGAACTGCAAACAAAACAGGACAGACAAACCCCAAATGCTGGTGGTTAGTTCAATACTTAGATTTACCAACCAGCACAAAAGAGCTTCTATAGTACCCCACTGGTCACTTAGAAGTCCAAACCATGCAGTTCCCTTAAAGTGCCAAGCCTTAGGCCTCCGTCCAGACACACCTGTCAAACATATGATGATGATTCCTGAAAATCTTACTTCATAATATAAAAGAAAAAGTTCTTCCAATCCCAAAGGATCAGCCACATACCCAGGTCCAATTACAACTTAGATCTTACCCAAAATACACGCTTATAGCCAATACTTATTAACTCAGCTAAAATTTATTAGTAAAGAAAAGAGAGAGAGTGTTGGTTAAAAGATCCATATACAGACAGACTTGAATTCAATTCTTGAGATTTAGATACATAGTAAAGGTGAGCTTGTAATTGCCAAAAGTCCTTTTAGAAATAGTCCTTACGTTATAGTCCAATTTCCAGATTCAGAGTGGCTCCAGTCAATGACTGGGGATCTCAATCCTTGTGGTTTAAAGTTTCCCTCTCTTGAAACCCAAAGCAGATCTGAGATGAAGAAGGATCGTATCCCAGGCTTCTTATACGTTTCCCGCAGCCTTTCGGCCTGAGAAAACAATAGGCTTAACTCCTTCTCCCAAACATCCTGGCCATTAGCACAGAGTAATTTATCCATTAAACAGTTGAGATACAGGTTACCATAACATTCAAAGAGACATATAGACAATAAAACTATTTCACTCTAGTATGATCTTAAATGCTAATATTCCCTTTTTTTGATCTTTGAATTAAAACTAGAGCAATAGACAAGACCTGTTTGCTGACATCCCAAGACCTGAGCAAACCTCTACCCTTCTACGTCCAACAATGCAGACTTGCATTTCAAAGCTTTATTCATTTACATATCTTGCTAACCAGTCCTTAAGGTTCACCCATGGGTCAGGTCAGTCGGTGAGGTGAGTTAATTAACTCTTTCTGACCCTATCACCTTTCAGTGAGATATTATATTATACTCATAACACCACAGGTGGGGCGCTGGCTTCCCTCTGCAGCTCCGGGAGGGGAGTGGGGAGTGGCAGTTCAAGCAGGGGCTGGGCTCTGGGTTCCCTCCCTAGCTCCACGAAGGGCCTGGGGAGCGGAGGTACCAGAGGGGGTGAGGCACCGGCTCCCCTCCCCAGCTCTGGAAGGGGCCTGGGCAGTGGCAGTTCGAGTGGTGGCAGGATACTGGCTTCTCTTGCTAGCTCTGGGAGGGGCCTGTGGATTGGCTATTCGAACGGGGGAGGGGCGCTGACTTCTCTCCCTGGCTGTGAGAGGGGCCTGGGCTGCGGCAGTTGCAGCAGGGGCAGGGCGCTGCCCCCCCTCCCCAGCCTGTGAGAGGACAGGGCAACAGCCGTTCCAGCGGGGGCGGGGCGCTGCCTCCCCTCCCCTGCCTGTGAGAGGACAGGGCAACAGCCGTTCCAGCGGGGGCGGGGCGCTGCCTCCCCTCCCCTGCCTGTGAGAGGACAGGGCAGCAGCCGTTCCAGCGGGGGCGGGGCGCTGCCTTCCATCCCCAGCTCTGCGAGGGGAGTGGGTGGCAGATGTTGGCACGGTGGCGGGGTGCTGCCTCCCCTCCCCTGCTCTGCGAGGGGACTGGGAAGCGACAGTTCCTGCAAGGGTGGGGATCTGCCTTCCGTCCCCAGCTCTGCGAGGAAACTGACCGATGGCCACTGGGGAGGGGGTAGGGCTCTGCCTTCCGTCCCCAGCTCTGCGAGGTGAATGAGGAGCGGCCATTGCCACGGAGGCGGGTCGCTGGGTTCCCTCGCCGGCTCTGCGAGGGGACTGGGGTGCAGCCGTTCCTGTGGGGGCAGGGCGCTGCCTTCCCTGAGCAGCTCTGCGAGGGGACTTTGGAGCAGCCGTTCTAGCGGAGGCGGGACACTGGGTTCCCTCCCCAGCTCTGCGAGGGAACTGGGGAGCGTCCGCTCCAGGGGGGCAGGGTGCTGGGTTCCCTCCCAAGGTCTGCGAGGGGACTGGGGAGCAGCCTTTTGTTTAGAGGAGGGGTGCTGCCTTCCCTCCCCGGCTCTGCAAGGGAACTGGGGAGTGCCCGTTCCAGTGGGGATGGGGCGCTGCCTTCCCTCCTGTTGCTGGTACAGACAGTGCCCGAGGCCAAGCAACAGCGGTTCGTGGCCCAGTGTGCTCAGCTCGAATAAAAACACCAGGGTGGAGAAGCAAAGCACAAGTTTATTTGAGCTCAAATAAGGTGCAAGGGAGAATACAATCTCAAATCCTGCACACACACATAAGCGGCTTTTCCCTTTTTAAATTCTTTTTCTTTCCCCCCCCCCCTTCCCTGTAGGTAAGCGCAGGTGCATTAAGTAACCTTGGCTGCGACAGCTCGTTAGTAAGTTTTCCTTCTGCCAGTTATCTTGTCCTTCAACACGGAGGCCTTATTACTACTGCTTCAGACCGGTTTGATCTGTGCTGCAACTGATAGCTTTCTAGGTCGAGCAGAGTTCAACATGGAGGGGCTTTGGTTCGCTTTGGCCTAGAACAGGAGGGCTTCATCGACATTCGTGGCCTTCCACCCACCCGAGTTACCTAGGGTTATGCCTAGTGACACCAACACTCCCTAGTTCTGAGAGGGAACTGGGGAGCGGCCTTTCCCACGGGGGCGGGGTGCTGGGTTCCCTCCCCAGCTCTGCGAGGGGACTGGGGAGTTCCAGTTCCAGTGGGAGAGGGGCGCTATCATCCCTCCCCGGCTCTGTGAGGGGACTGGGGAGCAGCCATTCCTGCGGGGGCGGGGTGCTGCCTTCCCTCCCCAGCTCTGTGAGGGGATTGGGGAGCGGCCGTTCCTGTGGGGGTGGGGCGTTGTCTCCTCTCCGCAGCTCTGCGAGGGGACTGGGGCGCTGTCTCCTCTCCCCAGCTCTGCGAAGTGACTGGGGTGTGGACGTTCAAGCGAAGTTGGGGTGCTGGGTTCCCTTCCTAGCTCTACCAGGGGACTGGGGAGCGGCCGTTAAAGTGGGGGAGAGGCGCTACCTTCTCTCCCCAGCTCTGCGAGGTTTCACGGAGTCCCCAGGCGATGCTCTGGAACTGCTCCCCACAAAGCCAGGCAGGACTTTGGGAAGCCTCCTCTCCCTTGGAGCAGACTTGTTCAGGGCAAGAAGCTCACGTCTTTACCTCCTTTGTCTCTCCTTGGAGCGTTCAGCATCCTCTGCCCCTCCGTGCGCTTCCCACAGCAAGTCCCCCCCAGCAGGGTCCTGAGGAAGCCACAGGGTCCTGCACCCCCACTTTGCAGTCAGATGTGACTCTCAGCCAGCCAGTAAAACAGGGGTTTATTTGATGACAGGAACAGGGTCTAAAATAAAGCTTGTAAGTACAGCAAACCGAACCCCTCGGCCAGGTCCATCCTGGGGGGCAGTGAACCAGACCCCCACGTCCTCCCTCAGCCAGCTCCAGCCTAACAGAAAGAGAAAGAATGATCCGAGTAACTATAGGCCTGTTAGTTTGACATCTGTAGTATGTAAAGTCTTGGAAAAAAATTTGAAGGAGAAAGTAGTTAAGGACATTGAGGTCAATAGTAATTGGGACAAAGTGCAACATGGTTTTACTAAAGGTAGATTGTGCCAAACCAACCTGATCTCCTTCTTTGAGAAGGTGACAGACTATTTAGACAAAGGAAATGCGGTAGACCTAATTTACCTCCATTTCAGTAAGGCATTTGATACGGTTCCACATGCAGAATTATTAGTCAAATTGGAAAAGATGGGGATCAATATGAGAATTGAAAGGTGGATAAGGAACTGGTTAAATGGGAGACTACAACGGGTCATACTGAAGGGTGAACTGTCAGGCTGGAAGGAGGTTACTAGTGGAGTTCCTCAAGGATCGGTTCTGGGACCAATCTTATTTAATCTTTTTATTACCGACCTTGGCACAAAAAGCGGGAATGTGCTAATAAAGTTTGCAGATAACACAAAGCTGGGGGGTATTGCTAACATGGAGAAGGACCGGAATATCATACAGGAAGATCTGGACGACCTTGTAAACTGGAGTAATAGTAATAGGATTAAATTTAATAGTGAAAAGTGCAAGGTCATGCACTTAGGGATTAATAATAAGAACTTTAGATATAGATTGGAGACGCATCAGTTGGAAGCAACAGAGAAGGAGAAGGACCTTGGGGTATTGGTAGATCACAGGATGACTATGAGCCGCCAATGTGATATGGCCGTTAAAAAAGCTAATGCGGTTTTAGGATGCATTAGGCGAGGTATTTCCAGCAAAGTAAAGGAGGTGTTAGTAACGTTATATAAGGCGCTGGTGAGACCCCACCTGGAATACTGTGTGCAGTTCTGGTCTCCCATGTTTAAGAAGGATGAATTCACACTGGAACAGGTTCAGAGACGGGCTACTAGGATGATCCGAGGAATGGAAAACCTGTCATATGAAAGGAGACTCAAAGAGCTTGGCTTGTTTAGTCTAGCCAAAAGAAGGCTGAGGGGGGATATGCTTGCTCTTTATAAATATATCAGAGGGATTAATATTAGGGAGGGAGAGAAATTATTTAAGCTTAGTACCAATGTAGACAGAAGAACGAATGGGTATAAATTGGACACTAGGAAGTTTAGACTTGAAATTAGACGAAGGTTTCTAACCATTAGAGGAGTGAAGTTCTGGAACAGCCTTCCAAGGGGAGTAGTGGGGGCAAAAGACATATCTGGCTTTAAGATTAATCTTGATAAGTTTATGGAAGGGATGGTATGATGGGAGAGCCTAATTTTGGCAATTGATCTTTGATTATCGCCAGATAAGTATGCCCAGTGGTTGGTGATGGGATGGGATCTGAGTTACTGCAGAGAATTCTTTCCTGAGTGCTGGCTGGTGAGTCTTGTCCACGTGCTCAGGGTTTAGCTGATCGCCATATTTGGGGTCGGGAAGGAATTTTCCTCCAGGGCAGATTGGCAGAGGCCCTGGAGGTTTTTCGCCTTCCCCTGCAGTGTGGGGCATGGGTCACTTGCTGGTGGATTCTCTGCAGCTTGAGGTCTTCAGACCACAATTTGAAGACTTCAATAACTCAGGCATAGGTTAGGAGTTTGTTATAGAAGTAGATGGGTAGGGTTCCGTGGCCTGCTTTGTGCAGGGGGTCGGACTAGATGATCACATTGGTCCCTTCTGACCCTAGAATCTATGAATCTATGAATCTATAACAACCCCCTCCAGCCCCTCTTCTCTGCTCAGTTCCTTTTTCGGGCCAGGAGGTCACCTGATCTCTTTGGCTCCAACTCCTTCAGTTGACACGTTTGCAGGGGAGAGGCCCAGGCCATAAGTTGCTAGGAGACAGAGTGTCAGGCATTTAGGTGCACTGGCCCTTTGCTCTGCCAGATACTTAAGAACTGCCTAGGGGACACTGAGGCACCAGAGAAAACATTAAGAACATTCCCAGCTCGTCACATCTCTCCCCCCTTTGAGACCGAACTGAGCCAGGTCACTCCAGCCAGTGACCTGGCGAAGTTTGAACTCACCAACGTTCCCATGGATGCCCCAGCATCTCTCCCATTCCTCGGTGTGAGTTACACCAGGACAGTTCAGTCTCACGCCCTCCCTTAGGTTGAGTGTGCTTGATGGCACTCGCAGGCTGCATGTGGGAAGGGTTATGCGGCTTGAACTCTTTTGCTACCCCAATACCCCGGGGTTCAATCTGGGACAGTGTTTTCCCCCAGCACTCTGGGCTGCGATTCGGGCTCTCTTGGTTAAGAGCTCCTATCTTTGCCTTGGCCAGCTCTGGGCTTGGGCAGCCGCTTTCCACCTTGTGGCCCAGATACAACACCTCTGCCATTCCCACTTTACACTTTCCAGCTTTTACCGTCACTCCCACCTCCTTAAGGCAGCCCAGCCCCCTCTTCACCTGGGACATCTGTTCCTTCCAGGTTTGGCTAAAGATGCACATGTTATCAGTGTCTGCCAGGGCCAAGTTCTTCATCACCCTCTGCTTGTCTAAAAGCTCCCGAGGCCTAGGCATGGGGTCGGCATCAGACACTGTGATGGCTTTAAGCTTCTCATAGCCCCCATAAAACCAGATTATTTTGTCTCCCTTGGGGATCAGCCCCACTGGTGAGGCCCATGGGCTGTAAAACAGCTGGATCCCATCTAAAGCCTGGATCTTTTTTACCTCTTATTCCAGGATCTGGGTTGCTTTTTCAGTGACTTTGAAAGGGGAACACCTGATGGGGAGATTGGCTCCCACTTCAGGGAAGAGATCCACTAGGGGGTCTTCCCCCTTCTCCTCCCAATCCTCCCCTTCTAGGTCCAGGGGTCCCCTCACTATTCTCCCATTCAGCAGCTTGAGAGGGAAGAACCCAGTGGATTTCTGGGGCTGCCTCCTGATTCCCCCCCGTTCTACTTCCCCTTGGGGAGCCCATTCCCAGTACAGGAATCCCTTCACCCACAGGACTCTGTCCCTGCAGCCTTCCCCAAGGAGGCTTGCAGCGCTGTGGCCAGCAAGTTCCCTTAGCTTCTCCAAGGAGGGATCCCTCTGCAGCTCAGTCTGGGATTCAGCTGCTGGGGCAGGGAGTAGGACCTGCTTCATCTCACTGGCTGGGCCTGGAGTCACAGCCCCCCTGAGCCCTGTCCCTGATAGCTCGCTCTCTGCTATGTAATCACTTCCCAGCAGCATGTCTGGACCAGGCAAACCTGGTTGGCAGCCAACCTGCCCTGCCTGGGTGTCCCCGCACTCAGCTGGGGTCTCAGCTCCCCTTGTGCTCAGCGCTGCCCTTGCTGTCCCAGTGGGGACAGGCAGCGAGCTCTCTGCTCTGGTCCCAGCATCAGAGCCAGCGTGAGCTCCCTCTCTGGTGTGCAGGGGAGCGGGGAGCATCTCTCCCTCCCACTCAGCCCTAGGGGGCTGGTTATAGGTAGGCAGGTATCCTAAGCCCAGCAGTCTCTCCCCCCTGCCAGCCACGTCATTTGCATTTTCACTGACCATTTCCATCCTAGCCAATTGGTTCCCTGGATTTGAATTCAAACCCTCAGCCCTTACAGGAGCGGGGCCTGGATCCTGTCCCAAGGGGAGACAGTAACCCCCCAACAGGGCCTTCCAGCCGATATCCTGGAGAACCCCAATGACCAGCCAGCCCAACCCCTCCTGGGTCTGCACAGGGATCTGGGACAGAGGCAGGGCGAGGGGCTTAACCTCAGGGACCTTTACCCAGGTCCCACAGTCCCTCAGCATCTGGGGCTGCACCACCACAGTTCTCTCTATCCCAGTGTCTCGTCCCCGCAGGCGTGTTTCCCCACTGACCCTTGGGCAGCCTCCTATGTCTCTCCACTCCACCATCACCAGTCCATGGTGCTGATGCTTCTCCTGCAGCTTTTCCGTAGCCTTTTGCTCCCTCTCAAGGTCCTTTCGCTCTCTCAGAATCTGCTTCAATCTCATCTGTCTCCAATCCACTGATGGGGAACCCGATCGTGAAGACTCTCTTCTGGGTGGGGACCAGACTCTCGGGAATGCCTGGCTGCTGCTCCAGCTGCTCCCAGATCCTCTTGTAGCCCCATCTGGGTGAGGAATTTGCTCCTCAGAGCGGTCCTCCTCCTCCAACTGCACTATTAACTGTGCCTTGGTGAACTTCCCCGTGCATAACCCTCTCTTTGTGCACAGGATCACAATGTCCTTCTACAGGAGATGGTGATAGGCCATCACTTCACCGTTCCCAAGTGGCTCTGGACTCACAGACCTGTGTGCTCTTGGCTCCCCCATGGTTTCCAGGAAGAACCCCTGGTGTGCCAGCCCCTTCTCGTGATCACCACCTCTTTGCCAGGGTCGAGCTGCAGACTCCTCCGCCCCTGGGACTGCTCCTGCAATCCCCAGAGGGACCCTGCTACTGCAAAAATCCTCTCTCCCTGGGCAGAGTGGCAAGCTCCTCCGCCCCTGAGACTGCTCACTGCAGTCCTCAAGGGGAACCCGTTACTCCAACAGTCCTTCTCGCTGGTCACACACTTCCAGAGGTTAACTGCCCCCTGAAACCGTCCCTCTCTAAGCTTTCAGCATACCTGGTCCTCATTATCCCCCCTTTGTTTTACTGCTCCCCAGTCACTTACTGCAAGCAGCGCCATTCACGGGGTGCAGTACATCCCACCTCTGCCACCAGTTGTCACGGAGTCACCGGGTGATGCTTTGGAACTCCTCCCCACAAAGCCAGTCAGGACTTTGAGGAGCCTCCTATCCCTTGGAGCAGACTTGTTCAGGGCAAGAAGCTCACACGTCTTTACCTCCTGGGTCTCTCCTTGGAGCATTCAGCATTCTCTACCCCTCCGTGCACTTCCCACAGTGATCCTGCCACAGCAGGGTCCTGGGGAAGCCACAGGGCCCTGCACCCCTACTTTGCAGTCAGACGTGACTCTCAGCCAGCCAGTAAAACAGGGATTTATTAGATGACAGGAACAGGGTCTAAAATAAAGCTTGTAGATACAGCGAACCGGACCCCTCAGACGGGTCCATTCTGAGGGGCAGTGACCAGACCCCCATGTCCGCCCTCAGCCAGCTCCAGCCTAACAACTCCCTCCAGCTCCTCTTCTCTGCTCAGTTCCTTTTCAGGGACAGGAGGTCACCTAATCTCTTTGTCTCCAACACCTTCAGTTGGCACCTCTGCAGGGGAGGGGCCCAGGCCATAAATTGCTAGGAGACAGAGTGTCAGGCACTTAGGTACACTGGCCCTTTGCTCTGCCAGATACTTAAGAACTGCCATGGGAACACTGAGGCACCAATACAGTACTCAGAGAAAACATTAAAAACATTCCCAGTTCGTCACATGAGGGTACTGGGGAGAAGCCGTTCCTGCGGGGGCGGGGTGCTGGGTTCCCTCTCCAGCTCTGCGAGGGGACTGGGGAGCGGCCGTTCCTGAGGGGCGGGGCGCTAGGTTCCCTTCCCAGCTCTGCTAGGGGACTGGGAAGCAGCCGTTCAAGTGGGGGGGCGGGCGCTGGGTTTCCTCCTCAGCTCAGCGAGGGGACTGGGGAGCGGTGGTTCCTGCGGGGGCGGGGCGCTGCCTTCCCTCCCCCGCTCTGTGATGGGGGGACTGGTGAGCAGCCATTCCCGCGGGCTCGGGACGCTGGGTTCCCTCCCCAGCTCTGCCAGGGGACTGGGGAGTGGCCGTTTCTGCGGGGACATGGCGCTGGGTTCTCTCCATGGCTCTGCGAGCGGACTGGGGACTGGCAGTTCCTCTGGGGGCGGGGCACTGCGTTCCCACCCCAGCTCTGTGATGGGACTGGGGAGTAACTGTTCCAGCACGGGAGGGGCGCTGCCTTCCCTCTCCAGCTCTGTGAGAATAGTGGGCAGCAGTCGTTCCTGCGGAGGAGGGGCGCTGGGTTCCCTCCCCGGCTCTGCCTGGAGACTGGGGAGCAGCTGTTCCTGAAGGGGCAGGGCTCTGTCTCCCCTCCCCAGCTCTGCGAGGGGACTGGGGAGTGGTGGTTCCAGCGGGGGCAGGGTGCTGGCTTCCCTCCTGTCATAAACAGATGGTTAAGGGTTAATGTCACTTTTACCTGTAAAGGGTTAAGAAGCTCAGTGAACCTGGCTGACACCTGACCAAAGGACCGATCGGGGGACAGCATACTTTCAAATCTTGGTGGAGGGACGTTTTTGTTGTTCTGTTTGTTTTATTCTTTGTTCACTCTTGTGGCTAAGAGGGACCAGACGTGCAACCAGGTTTTCTCCAATCTTTCTGAATCAGTCTCTCATGTTTCAAAATAGTAAGTATAGCCAGGAATCGGGGATTAGTCTTATGTTTGTTTTCTTAACTTGTAAATGTGTCTTTTGCTGGAAGGATTTTTACTTCTGTTTGCTGTAACTTTGAATCACAGGCTGGGGATGGGGGAGGTCTCTCTAGGCTATATAAATCTGAATACCCTGTAAAACATTTTCCATCCTAATTTTACAGAGATAATTTTAACCTTTTCTTTCTTTAATTAAAAGCTTTCTTTTTTAAGAACCTGATTGATTTTTTCCCCTTGTTTTAAGACCCAAGGAGATTGGGTCTGAACGCACCAGAGATTGGTGGGGGGAAAAGGAGCGGGGGAAGGTTAATTCCTCTTTGTTTTAAGATCCAAGGAGTTTGGATCAGTGTAGCCTCTCAGAGTAACCCAGGCAAGCGAAAGTCTGGGGGGAAAAAGAGAAGGGGGAAGGCTAATTTCTCCTTGTGTTCAGATCCAAGGGGTTTGAGTCTTGGGTTCCCCAGGGAAGGTTTTGGGGGAACAGGAAGTGTGCCAAACACGATATTTTTGGCTGGTGCCACCGTACCAAATTTAAGCTGGTAATTAAGATTAAAAGTGATCATGCAGGTCCCCACTTTTTGGACGCAAAAGTTCAAAGTGGGGAAAAAACTTTGATACCACCCCCAGAATGGACCTTGCCTGGGCGGACTCGCTGGGGGAAGAGCACAGAGTGTCAGAGGATGCTAAATCCTCCAAGGAAAGACCCAAGAGGTGAAGACGTGTGAGCTTCATGCCCTAAAAATGTCTGTTCCAAGGGAGAGGAGGCTCGTCAAAGTCCTGACTGGCTTTGTGGGGCACAGTACCAGGGCATCGCCTGGGGACTCCGTGACAACTGGTAGCAGAGGTGGGATGTACTGCACCCCGTGAATGGTGCTGCTTGAAGTAAGTGACTGGGGAGCAGTAAAACAAAGGGGGGATAATGAGGACCAGGTGTGCTGAAGGCTCAGAGATGGATGGTTTCAGGGAGCGGTTAACCTCTGGGAGTGTGTGACCAGCGAGAAGGACTGTTGGAGTAACGGGGTCCCCTTGAGGACTGCAGTGAGCAGTCTCAGGGGCGGAGGAGCTTGCCACTCTGCCCGGGGAGAGAGGATTTTTGCAGTAGCAGGGTCCCTCTGGGGATTGCAGGAGCAGTCCCAGGGGCAGAGGAGTCTGAGCTCGACCCTGGCAAAGAGGTGGTGATTACGAGAAGGGCTGGCACACCAGGGGTTCTTCCTGGAAACCATGGGGAGTAAAGAGCACACAGGCCTGTGAGTCCAGAGCCACTTGGGAACGGTGAGGTGATGGCCTATCACCATCTCCTGTAGAAGGACATTGTGATCCTGTGCACAAAGAGAGGGTGACACATGGGGAAGTTCACCAAGGCACAGTTAATCGTGAGTTGGAGAAGGACCCCTCTGAGGAGCAGATTCCTGACCCAGATGGGGCTACAGGAGGATTTGGGAGCAGCTGGAGAAGCAGCCAGGCATCCCCTAGAGTCTGATCCCCAACCAGATGATGGTTTTCACGATCGGGTTCCCCATCAGGGGATCGGAGACGGATGGGATGGGAGCAGAGTCCGAGAGAGCAAGAGGATCGTGAGAGAGAGCAAGAGTCTGATGAAAAGCTGCAGGAGAAGCAGCAGCACCATGGACTGGGGATGATGGAGCAGAGAGACATAGGGGGCTGCCCAAGGGTAAGTGGGGAAACACGCCTGGGGTGTCAAGACTCTGGGACAGAGAAAACTGTGGTGGTGCAGCCGCAGATGCTGAGGAGCTGTGGGACCTGGGTGAAGGTCCCCAGGGTGAAGCCCCTCGTCCTGCCTATGGCCCGGATCCCTGTGCAGACCCAGGAGGGTTCTGGCTGGCTGGTTGTTGGGGTTCTCCAGGATATCGTCTGGGAGGCCCTGTTGGGGGGTGAGCGTGTCTCTTTGGCACAGGATCCAGGCCCTGCTCCTGTAACGGCCGAGGGTTTGAATTCAAATCCAGGGAATCAATTGGCTAGGATGGAAATGGTCAGTAAAAATGCAAACGACGTGGCTGGCAGGGGGGAAGGGCTGCTGGGCTCAGGGTACCTGCCTACCTGTAACCAGCCCCCTGGGGCTGAGTGGGAGGGAGAGATGCTCCCCACCCCCCCTGCACACCGGAGAGGGGGCTCACGCTGGCTCTGATGCTGTGACCAAAGCAAGGAGCTCGCTGCCTGCCCCCACTCGAACCACCATTCCCTAAGTCCCAACCACAGCTGGGGAGGGAAGCCAGTGCCTCGCCCCCGCTCGAGCGGCGACACCCCACGCCCCTCCCAGAGCTGGGGAGGGAAACCAATGTCCCTCCCCCGCTCGAACAGCCACTTGCCAGGCTCCTTGCAGAGCTGGGCAGGGAAACCAGCGCCCTGCCCTTCCTGGAACCGCCACTCCTGAATCCCATCCCAGAGCTAGGGAGGGAAGTCAGTGTCCCACCCCTGCTTGAACCACCACTCTCCAGACCCCTACCAGAGCTGGGGAGGGAAGCCACCTCTCTCATAGGAACCTCTCCTTGTAACCTCTCCTCATGGACTGTACCACACTCAGGTTATCCATGTCCCTTGGCCTCCGCAAGGAGGGATCTTTCTGCAACTTGGCCTGGAACTCAGCAGCTGGCACAGGGATGGGGACCTGCTCTCTCTCGTCGGCTGGGTCTGAGGCCGCAGCCTCTCTGAGCCGTGTCCCTGGGCGTTCCCTCCCCAGCAGGTTAGGGTCCTGCACCTCGGGCACAGTACCTTCCGTGTTGTCAGGGTGCAGTGCCCTTCGCTGACTCTGACTACGGGTCACGACCAGGGCACCCCTGGTGTTGCTTGGCCAGACCTCTCATGTTTACGCTGGTTGTCCCACTCCTTCAGTCCTTGCCTCCTCTACTTGAGCTCTTCTTGTCTCGGCTCCCTGTCATGTTCCATCCACATCCATTCCAGGGACGAGGAGCTCCGCTGGGATGATCCCCTTCAGGCCGCCGGGGTCAGGGTGCCCTCGGTATTCACTGGGCTTCCCCTAACCTCTTTCCTAGGTATAGGTGGGCAGGATGTCGGGGTGTCCTTGGCAGCAGTCTGGCCCCTCCCAGCCATGTCAGGCCCTGTGGCCCACGCTGCATCCGCTGGGCAGCTTCCCTCATCGACCGAGCTCCGTTCACCCGACGGATCCTTCTCCTCCAGCTGGGCAATTAGCTGTTCTTTGGTGGACCTCCCAATGCAAAGCCCCCCTGCTTGCACAGCTCCACCAGGTCTTTCTTAAGGTGCTTAGCATAAATCTTCCTGCTGGCCACTCGCCGGCCTGTGCTCTCAGCTTCCACTGGTTCCAGGAGACCCCTTGTGCACCAGTCCTTTTTCCGGTCACCCCCTCTCTGCCAGGGTCAAGCTGCAAACTTCTCTACCCCTGGGACCGCTCCTGCAATCCCCTCGGGGGGCCCTGTTACTGCAAAGTCCTTCTCTCTGGTCACACATTCCCAGTGGTTAATCGTGACCTTACCTCTTCTCTCTCTGACTCTTCAGCCACCTAGTCCTTGTCAGTCCCCTTTTTTTTACTGCTCCCCAGTCACTTACTGCAGGAACTGCCGTCCATGGGGTGCAGTAAGTCCCGCCGCTGCCACCAGTTGTCACGGAGTGTGGGGGAGTCGGGGCTCTGCACCCCTTTTCCTACAATTCACCAGGACTCTCAGCCAGTCAGAAAAGCAGGTTTATTTAGACGCCAGAAACACAGTCCAAGGCAGGGCTTGCAGGCCCAGACAAGAGGACCCCCCCAGTTAGGTCCATCTTGGGGCGCCAGGAGCACCACAGCCCCATTTGGGGAGGGGAGTCAGAGCCCTGTCTGTCCTTACCTTCCTCCCCCAGCCAGCTCCAGACTGCCAAACCCCCTCCAGCCCCTCCTTCTCTCTCAGTTGCTTTCCCCAGGCCAGGAGGTCACCTGATCCCTTTGTCTGAGAGGTGCTGGCTGGTGGATCTCTGCAAGGGGCGGTGATCAGCAGGGGGGGATCTTAGATCAGGTGTGCTTGATGGCACTAGCAGGCCACATGTGGGAAGGATTATGCAGCCCGAACCCTTTTGCTAGCCCAATACCCCTGGGGTTCAAACTGAGATTAGGTCTTTTCCCAGCACTCTGGGCTGCGATTGGGGCTTTCTTGGTTAAGATCCCCCCTCTTGGCTTTTGGCCAGCTTTGGGTTTGGGCAGCCGCTCCTCACCTATTGGCCCAGATTCAACACCTCTGCCGTCCCCACCTTACACTTTTCAGCTTTTACCGTCAGTCCTGCCTCCTTGAGGCAGCCCAGCCCCCTCTTCACCTGGGACACCTGTTCCTCCCAGGTCTGGCTAAAGACACACATGTTATTGTATGCCAGGGCCATGTTCTCCATTTCCCTCAGCTTCTCTAGAATCTCCCCAGGCCTAGGGATGGGGTAGGCATTGGACACTGTGATGGCTTTAAGCTTTCAATAGTCCCCACTAAACCAGATCATCCTGTCTCCCTTGGGGATCAGCCCCACGGGTGAGGCCCATGGGCTGTTGAACGGCTGGATGCCATCTAAAGCCAGCAGGTCCTTGACCTCTCTCTCCAGGTTCTGGGCTGCTCTCCCAGTGACTCTGAACAGGGAACACCTGATGGGGAGATTGGGTCCCACTTCAGGGAAGAGATCCCCCCGGGGGTCTTCCCCCTTCTCCTCCCAATCCTCCCCTTCCAGGTTCAGGGGTCCCCTCACTCTCCTCCCATCCAGCAGCTCGAAAGGGAAGAACCCAGTGGATTTCTGGGGCTGCCTCCTGATTCCCCCCAGTTCTACTTCCCCTTGGGGAGCCCATTCCCAGTACAGGAATCCCTTCACCCACAGGACTCTGTCCCTGCAGCCTTCCCCAAGGGGGTTTGCAGAGCTGTGGCCAGCAAGTTCCCTCAGCTTCTCCAAGGAGGGATCCCTTGGCAGATCACCTCAATGGTTGGGATGGGCCTGGGAAGTTGCAGTAAGAGCGGGGGTGGGGCACTGGCTTCCCTCCCCAGCTCTGGGAGGGGCCTGGAGAGAGGCGGTTGCAGCGGGGGCGGGGCGCTGTGTACTCCCTCCAACTCTGGCAGGGGACTGGGGAGTGGCTGCTCCAGGAGGGGCTGGGGGCTGGGTTCCCTCCCCAGCTCTAGTAGGGGCCTGGGGGGTGGCAGTTCGAGTGGGGCAGGGGCGTTGGCTTCCCTCGCCAGCTCTGGAAGGGGAGAGGGGAGTGGCGGTTCCAGCGGGGGCGGGGCACTGGGTTCCCTCTCCAGCTCTGGTACGGGAGAGGGGAGTGGCGGTTCCAGCGGGGGCCGTGTGACGGTGCTGCCCGTGGGAGCCAGCTGAGGTCACTCAATCAGGGCAAACTGCAAACAAAACAGGGCAGAGAATCCCCAGCGAACTGAGGAGAAGCCGTTCCTGCGGGGTGGGGCACTGAGTTCCCTCCCCGTCTCTGCGAGGGGAGAGTTCCCTCCCCGTCTCTGGGGAGCGACAGTTCCAGCGAGTGCGGGATGCTCGGCTCCCTCCCGGGCTCTCTGAGGGGACTGCTCCGGTAACGGCCGAGGGTTTGAATTGAAATCCAGGGAACCAATTGGCTAGGATGGAAATGGTCAGTGAAAATGCAAGTGACGCGGTTGGCAGGGGGGAGGGGCTGCTGGGCTCAGGGTACCTGCCCCCCTGCACACCGGAGAGGGGGCTCATGATGGCTCTGATGCTGCGACCAAAGCAAGGAGCTCGCTGCCTGCCCCTGACGCCCCTCCCAGAGCAGGGGAGGGAATCCTGCGCCCCACCTCTGCAGGAACCGCCACTCCCTAGGCCCCTCCCAGAGCTGGGGAGGGAAGCCAGCGCCCCACCCCTGCTCGAACCGACACTCCCCAGGACCCTTCCAGAGCTGGGGAGGGAAGCCACCACGCCACCCCCCAGGAACCACCACTCCCCACTCCCCTCCCAGAGGTGGGGAGGGAAGCCAACCCCCCTCCCCCACTCAAACCAACACTCCCCAGACCCCTTGCAGAGCTGGGGAGGGAAGCCAGCGCCCCGCACCCAGTCAACCTGTCACTCCCTAGGCCTCTCCCATACCTGGACAGGGAAGTCAGTGCTCCACCCCGCTGGAACGGCCTCTCCTCACTCTCCTCTCACAGCTGGGGAGGGAAACCAGCACTCCACCCACGTTGGAACCGCAGCTCCCCGCTCCCTCCACAGAGCTGGGGAGGGAATCCAGCGTCCCTCCCCCGCTTGAACCACCACTTCACAGGCTTGTCCAGAGCTGGTGAGGGAAGCCAGCCCCCCACCCCTGCTAGATCCGCGAGTCCCCAAGCCACTCCCTGAGCTGGGGAGGGAAGCCAGCGCCCCGCCCCCGCTCGAACCACCATTCTCCAGGCCCCTCCTTGAGGTGGGGAGGGAAGCCAGCGCCCCGCCCCTGCTCAGACTGCCACTTTCCACTGCCCCCCAGAGTTAAAGAGCGAATCCAGCGCCCTTCCCCTGCTGGAACCGCCACTCCCCGCTCCCCTCCCTGAGCTGGGGAGGGAAGCCAGCGCCCCACCCCCACTCGAACTGCCACTCCCCAGTCCCCATTCAAAGCTGGGGAAGGAAGCCAGCGCCCCCCACCCGCTGGAACCGCCACTCCCCAGACCCCCCACAGACTGGGGCGGGAAGCCAGCGCCCGGCTCCCGCTGGAACCGCCACTCCCCACGCCCCTACGAGAGCTGGGGATGGGAGCCACCTCTCCCACAGGAACCTCTCCTTGCAACCTCTCCTCATGGACTGTACCGCACTGAGGTCGGCCAGGTCCCTTGGTCTCTGCAAGGAGAGATCTTTCTGCAACTCGGCCTGGAACTCAGCAGCTGGCACAGGGATGGGGACCTGCTCTCTCTCGTCGGCTGTGTCTGAGGCCGCAGCCTCTCTGAGCTGTGTCCCTGGGCGTTCCCTCCCCACCAGGTTAGGGTCCTGCACCTCGGGCACAGTACCTTCCCCGTTGTCAGGGTGCAGTGCCCTGCGCTGACTCTGACTATGGGTCATGACCAGGGCACCCCGGGCGTTGCTTGGCCAGACCTCCAGGGCCCCCCCATTAACACCTCCGTGGGCAAATGTGGGTGTATCCCCACGTCCTTGGGCCCTCCTTGACCCCCCACTTCAGGTGTACCCTTGCCACGGGAACCTTGAATGAGGTCACGCACACAACCATCAGGGTCATGTAGGTGTCGGGAACCATCCGATCTGAAGCCACCACCTCGGGCCGGGCCAGTGTCACCTCTGTACCCGTGTCCCAGTGACCTTCCTCCCATCTACCTCCAGGGAAACAAGGCACTCTCTCCGGAGGGGCAGCCCCACTCCCACCCTGTAAACCAAAAACTCAGAGCCTGGAGCTGATATGGGGACCTCCTCCCTTTTTTACTGGTGGTACGCTGCCAGCTCCCCTTTCTTGGGAATGTTGCCCCTCATCCGACTGGGTCTTTACCCAGTCAACCCTCTGCGGGTTGGGTCTGCTCGGTCTGTCCCTGAGCTTGGGGCACTGGACCCGTATGTGGCCTCGTTGGCCACAGCGATAGCAGCCCATGTCTCGTGGGTCCCCTCCAGTGGGACGGATGGACCTGATGCTGGATGCTCCCTTTTGGTGGGGGTTCTCCATAGGCCCCCGCTGGGAGATCCCATGGTGACTCTCTCTCTGCGTTGAGGCAGGCTTGCTCCATCGAGACTCCTGCATGTTATCCCCTGTCCGACTGTCCACAAATTGGTCGGCCAGCTGGCCTGTGTGCTGCAGCTTCTCCGGCTTCTGGTCCATCAACCACAACCTCAGGTCGGACGGGCACTGCTCGTACAGGTGCTCCAGTATGAATAGGTCAAGCAGGTCCTCTTTAGTTTGGGCCCCAGCTGTCCACTTGCGGGCATACCCCTGCTCCCGATTGACCAGTTGTAGGTATGTGACCTCACAGGTTTTACGCTGACTCCGGAACTTTTTCTGGTACATCTCAGGAGTCAGCCCAAACTCCCATAGCAGGGCCTGTTTGAACAGTTCGTAGTCCCCTGCCTCCGCCCCTTTCAGTCGGTTGTACACCTCCATGGCTGTGGAGTCCAGTAAGGGGGTGAGAAATGAGATCCTGTCTGCAGGGTCAACCCTGTGCAGCTCGCAGGCATTCTCAAAGGCCGTCAGGAAGGTGTCTATGTCCTCCCTCTCCTTACGCTGGGGCAGCAAGCCCTTATCAAAGCTCTTTGTAGGCTTGGGTCCCCACTCACTCGCTACAGCCAGGGCCCCACTGCTCCTCAGCCAGGCCAGCTCCAGCTCATGCTTATGCTGATTCTCCTTCTCCTCCCACTCATGCTGGCGCTGGTTCTCCTCATGTTTACGCTGGTTCTCCCACTCCTTCAGTTCTTGCCTCCTTAACTCGAGCTCTTCTCGTCTCAGCTCCCTGTCATGTTCCATCCACATCCATTCCAGGGATGGGGAGCTCCGTCAGGACGATCCCCTGGTGGCCACTGGGGTCAGGGTGCCCTCGGTATTCACTGGGCTTCCCCCAACCTCTTTCCTAGCTATAGGTGGGCAGGGTCTTGGGGTGTCCTAGGCAGCAGTCTGGCCTCTCCCAGCCATGTCAGGCCCCTGGGCCCACGCTGTGTCCCCTGGGCAGCTTCCCTCATGGACCGAGCTCCATTCACCCGAGCGATCCTTCTCCTCCAGCTGGGCAATTAGCTGTTCTTTGGTGGACCTCCCAATGCACAGCCCCCTCTGCTTGCACAGCTCCACCAGGTCTTTCTTAAGGCGCTTAGCACACATCTTCCTGCTGGCCACTCGCTGGCCTGTGCTCTCAGCTTCCATCGGTTCCAGGGAGACCCCTCGTGCACCAGCCCTTTTTCCGGTCACCCCCTCTCTGCCAGGGTCAAGCTGCAAACTCCTCTGCCCCTCGGACCACTCCTGCAATCCCCCCGGGGGACACTGTTACTGCAAAGTCCTTCTCTCTGGTCACACACTCCCAGTGGTTAATCACCCCCTGACCCTGTCTCTCTCTGGTCCTTGTCAGTCCCCCTTTGTTTACTTCTCCACAGTCACTTACTGCAGGAAGCGCCATGAGGTGCAGTAAATCCCACCACTGCCACCAGCTGTCACGGAGTGTGGAGGAGTTGGGGCCCTGCACCCCTTTTCCTGCAATTCACCAGGACTCTCAGCCAGCCAGTAAAGCAGAAGGTTTGTTTAGACGCCAGGAACACAGTCCAAGACAGGTCTTGCAGGCCCAGACAACAGGATCACCCCAGCTAGGTCCATTTGGGGCCCCAGGAGCACCACAGCCCAATTTGGGTGGGGGCTCAGAGCCCTGTCTGTCCTTCCCTTCCTCCCACAGCCAGCTCCAGACTGCCAAACCCCCTCCAGCCCTTCCTTCTCTCTCAGTTACTTTCCCCGGGCCAGGAGGTCATCTGATCCCTTTGTCTCCAACACTTTCAGCTGGCACCTTTGCAGAGGAGGGACCCAGGCCATCAGTGGCTAGGAGATAGAGTGCCAGGCATTTTGGTGAACTGGCCCTTTGCTTTGCTAGATACTTAAGAACTGCCATGGGGACACTGAGACACCAACACAGTATTCACAGACCACAGTAAGAACAGTCCAAGTTCGTCACACCACCTGGCTGCAGGGAGACTGGGATGTGCTGAGCTAAGGGAGGCAAAGGCTGAGGCCCTGAGAGTTTCCTGTGCTGAGTTCAACTCTCAATAAACCCTCCTGTTTTATGCTGGCTGAGAGTCACTCCAGGCTAGAGAACAGGAGGCATCAACCTCTTCAGGGGTGAGGAGGCCCGAGGGATCCAGAGCATGTGGACTCCCTGAGGGGGCCCACTGCAGAGACAGAAGTGCTAAAGCTCAGAGAGGTGTGGCTCCAGGATGTGGAGGGGCCTGACCCAGAGTGAGAGTGGACCCCCGAGAAGGGCTGTCGCACTGAAAGGGACACCCCCCACGGACCGCATGGGGCCACGAGTGGGCACGATCTGTGAGTCCGTGACAGAGGGTACGTGAAGGGAGTGTGGAGCAGGACAGGGGGGATGGGGAACCATCAGATGCGAGGGGGGGGCAGGACGCAGGGGCCAGTCGGATCTGGGGTTGTGGAATGCGGGGTGGTTAGACCTGAAGGGGTGGGATGTGGGTCGGGGGGTGGTTGGAACCTGAGGTGGGGCAAGTCAAGGGGCAAGGGGGCAGGTCGGACCCAGGCAGGGGGCATTTCACATGACAGGGGGGGCTGGAGGTGTGGTCGGGGGCACTTGGACGCAGATGGGGTGGGGGGCGAAGTAGACCAGGGAGGGGTGGGACACGCTGGGGAGGGTGTGAGACACAAGAGTTTGTGGGAAGGTGCCGGGGGGCAGGAGTCTGAGAGGCGCTGTCTGTGAGGTCTCTGTGGGGGTAGAGGATGAGCAGGGCGGTCTGAGAGGCGCTGGCTGGGGGATCCCAGCAGGCGGGGCTGAATGGGGGGGTCTGAGACAGACTGGCTGGGGGGGTCTCTGCAGGGGGAAGGAATGAGTGGAGCGGTCTGAGAGGTGCTGCCTGGGGGCTCTCTGCAAGGGGCAGTGATCAGCAGGGGGGGTCTTAGGTCGGGTGTGCTTGATGGCACTAGCAGGCCGCATGTGGGAAGGATTATGCAGCCTGAACCCTTTTGCCACCCCAATACCCCTGGGGTTCAAACTGAGATTGGCTCTTTTCCCAGCACTCTGGGCTGCGATTGGGGCTTTCTTGGTTCAGAGCTCCCCCTCTTGGCTTTTGGCCAGTTTTAGGTTTGGGCAGCCGCTCCCCACCTATTGGCCCACATTCAACACCTCTGCCGTCCCCACCTTACACTTTTCAGCTTTTACCATCAGTCCTGCCTCCTTGAGGCAGCCCAGCCCCCTCTTCACCTGGGACACCTGTTCCTCCCAGGTCTGGCTAAAGACACACATGTTATTGTATGCCAGGGCCATGTTCTCCATTCCCCTCAGCTTCTCTAGAATCTCCCCAGGCCTAGGGATGGGGTAGGCATTGGACACTGTGATGGCTTTAAGGTATCGATGGTCCCCACTAAACCAGATCATCCTGTCTCCCTTGGGGATCCGCCCCACAGGTGAGGCCAATGGGCTGTTGAATGGCTGGATGCCATCTAAAGCCAGCAGGTCCTTGACCTCTCTCTCCAGGTTCTGGGCTGCTCTCCCAGTGACTCTGAACAGGGAACACCTCATGGAGAGATTGGGTCCCACCTCAGGGAAGAGATCCCCCAGGGGGTCTTCCCCCTTCTCCTCCCAATCCTCCCCTTCCAGGTTCAGGGGTCCCCTCACTCTCCTCCCATCCAGCAGCTCGAAAGGGAAGAACCCTGTGGATTCCTGGGGCATCACCAGCTGCCTCCCGATTCCCCCCAGTTTTACTTCCCGTTGGGGAGCCCATTCCCAGTACAGGAATCCCTTCTCCCGCAGGACTCTGTCCCTGCAGCCTTCCCCAAGGGGGTTTGCAGAGCTGTGGCCAGCAAGTTCCCTCAGCTTCTCCAAGGAGGGATCCCTCGGCAGATCACCCCAATGGTTGGGAGGGGCCTGGGGAGAATTGGTAAGAGCGGGGGCAGGGCGCTGGCTTCCCTCCCCAGCTCTGGGAGGGGCCTGGAGAGAGGCAGTTGCAGCGGGGGTGGGGGGCTGGGATCCCTCCCCTGCTCTGGGAGGGGAGTGAGGAGTGGCGGTTCGAGTGGGAGCAGGGTGGTGGATTCCATCCCCAGCTCTGGTAGAGGCCTGAGGGGTGGCGGTTCGAGCGGGGGCGGGGAGCTTGCATCCCTTCCCAGCTGTGGTAGAGGCCTGGGGGGTAGCGGTTTGATCGGGGGCAGGTCTCTGGGTTCCCTCCCCAACTCTGGAAGGGGCCTGTGGAGTGGCGATTAGAGCAGGGGCAGAGCACCAGCTGTTCTGGGAGGGGCCTGAAGAGTGGTGGTTCGAGCGGGGGCGGGGCACTGGTTTCGCTCCCCACCTCTGGGAGGAGCCTGGGGAGTGGCGGCTCCAGCGGGGGCGGGGTGCTGCCTTCCCTCCCCAGCTCTGCAAGGGACTGAGGAGCGGCCGTTCCTGCGGGGGCAGGGCGCTGGGTTCCCTCCCCAGCTATTAGAAGGGCATGGGGAGCGGCGGTTCCAGTGGGGGCGGGGTGCTGGCTTCTCTCGCCAGCTCTGGGTAGGACCTGTTGATTGGCGGTTTGAGTGGGGGAGGGGCGCTGGCTTCCTTCCCCAGCTCTGCTAGGAGACTGAGCAACAGCAGTTCAAGCGGGGGCTGGGTGCTGGGATCCCTCCCAAGCTCTGAGAGGGGACTGGGGAGCAGCCGTTCCTGCGGGGGTGGGGCGCTGGGTTCCCTTCCCAGCTCTGCGGGAGGACTGGGGAACGGCCATTCCAGCTGGTGCGGGGTGCTGCCTTCCCTCCCCACCCCTGCCAAGGTACCGGGGAGCTGCCGTTCCTGCGGGGGTGGAGCGCTGGGTTCCCTCTACAGCTGTGTGAGGGAACTGGATAGTGGCCGTTCCTGCTGGGGCAGGGCAGTGCCATCCCTCCCCAGCACTGCCAGGGGACTGGGGAGCGGCCGTTCCTTGAGGGTCGGGGCGCTGCCTTCCCTCCCCACCTCTGCGAATGGACTGTGGGGCCACCATTCCAGCGGGGGCGGGGCACTGCTTTCCCTCCCCATCTCTGCGAGGCGACTGGGGACCGGCCGTTCCTGCGGGGGCAGGGTGCTACCTCCCCTCCCCAGCTTTGCGAGGGGACTGGCCATTCCTGCGGGGCTGGTGCGCTGGGTTCCCCTCCCAGCTCTGAGAGGGGACTGGGACGCGGTCTTTCCTGCAGGGGCGGGGCGCTAGGTTCCCTTCCCAGCTCTGCCAGGGGACTGGGGAGTGTCCGTTCGTGCGGGCGCAGGGCTCTGGCTTCCCTCCCCAGCTCTGGCAGGGGCCTGGGGAGTGGCGGTTTGAGTGGGGGCAGGGCGCTGGTTTCCTTCCCCAGCTCTGGAAGGTGCCTGGGGAGTAGCAGTTCGAGCGGGGTTGGGGCGTTGCCTTCCCTCCCCAGCTCTGGGAAGGGCCTGCAAAGTGACGGTTCCAGTAAGGGCAGGGCACTGGCTTTCCTCCCCAGCTCTGGGAGGGGCCTAGGGAGTGGCGGTTCGAGTGGGGGCAGGCAGCGAGCTCCTTGCTTTGGTCACAGCCTCAGAGCCAGCGTGAGCCCCCTCTCCGGTGTGCAGGAGGGCGGGGAGCATCTCTCCCTCCCACTCAGCCCCAGGGGGCTGGTTACAGGTAGCCAGGTATCCTGAGCCCAGCAGCCCCTCCCCCCTGCCAGCCACGTCATTTGCATTTTCACTGACCATTTCCGTCTTACCCAATTGGTTCCCTGGATTTGAATTCAAACCCTCTCCGTTACAGGAGCAGGGCCTGGATCCTGTCCCAAAGAGACACAGTCACCCCCCAACAGGGCCTCCCAGCCAATATCCTGGAGAACCCAAACAACCAGCCAGCCAGACCCCTCCTGGGTCTGCATAGGGATCCAGGCCATATGCAGGACGGGGGACTTCACCCTGGGGACCTTCATCCAGGTCCCACAGCCCCTCAGCATCTGCGGCTGCACCACCACAGCTCTCTCTGTCCCAGGCTCTTGCCACCCCAGGCGTGTTTCCCCACTGACCCTTGGGCAGCCCCCTATGTCTCTCTGCTCCACTATCCCCAGTCCATGGTGCTGCTGCTTCTCCTGCAGCTTTTCCTCAGGCTCTTGCTCTCACAATCCTCTCGCACTCTCAGGCTCTGCTCCCATCCCATACGTCTTCGATCCCCTGATGGGGAACCCGATCGTGAAAACCATCATCTATTTGGAGACCAGACTCTCGGGGATGTCTGGCTGCTGCTCCAGCTGCTCCCAGATACTTTTGTAGCCCCATCTGGGTCAGGAATCTGCTCCTCAGACGTGTCCTTCTCCTCCCACTCACGATTAACTGTGCCTTGGTGAACTTCCCCGTGCGTAACCCTCTTTGTGTACAGGATCACAATGTCCTTCTCAAGGAGATGGTGATAGGCCATCACCTCACCATTCCCAAGTGGCTCTGGATTGACAGGCCTGTGTGCTCTTGGCTCCCCCATGGTTTCCAGGAAGAACCCCTGGTGTGGCAGCCCCTTCTCGTGGTCACCCCCTCTTTGCCAGGGTCGAGCTGCAGACTCCTCCGCCCTCACATCATAGCAAAGGAGCTTTCTAGAAAGTTGGAAGAAACTATGAAAGAGGGGAAGAGACATCATGGCTTGGCATGTCTCCCCCACAAATCAACAGCTGGAAACACACCTGGATGACAAAACTGATTCATAAATCAGAAGATAATAATAATAATACATTCAAACCAAAGTCCCCAAATGGCTAGTACTGGTTTTTCAGCTGAAGATTTTCAGTTTGGGGAATTTTGTTTTCCCAATCAGACCTTGCCAAGGGAATCAGGGAGAAAATGTTTGAGTTGCCTCCTTCAGAACAGCTTAGCCTAGACACTCTAGCTGTGGGTCACTGTCATGGCCTTGCTGAGAACTGGGGTATTTTAATAATTTGGGGAGGTCTCAGGGTGTTTGGAGGAGATTATGAGGCTGTTACGTTTTGAGATAAAAGCTAAGACATACAGGACTAGAGAATTTTATTTTTAGAAATGTGAGATTTAGACATTTTGTTTAAAGCAAGGGGGTTTCTGAGCAGGCTTTTGTTTGCAGGGGAGATGGTTGTTTAGAAAGGAGGAGTGAAGACTAAACACATCCAATGAAGATGAGATTTGAACCCATGCGTGCAGAGCACAATGGATTAGCAGTCTATTGCCTTAACCACTCAGTCACCTCAGCTGAGATGTCAGGAAATGGACAAGATGAGAAATCTAAGGCCAGCAGAGACAGGGACACTAAGGTGTTTTTAAATACTAAGTGGAAGCAGGGGCTGAATGAACTCCCCCCTCACACCTAGTGACCAGCTGTGGGAAAGGCTTCAGGAACAGACCGTGTTTGCATAGACACACCTACTCTGCCTAGGTATGCAGCATCATGGGGCTGCTTTCCCAAAATGACCAGTTTTGGCTGGTGGTGGGTTACAAATCACTTTAGGATTGAATGGAATGAAATGTTATTATCCTTCCTGTATGATTGAAGGGCAGCAGAACATACCTAGTCCTTCCTGATGGAGGGGTGGGTGGGTGGATGAGGAATAGCTTTTATTGGACTTTGTAGAAGTGATTGAGGACATCACCCTAAACCAGTGGTCCCCAAACATTTCACACTGTGCCCTCTTAACCATGGCGGTGGACCCTTGGAAGCCGCAGTCAAGAACCGAGGCTGGTAGTGGGGCTATTGCTTGCTGGAGAGAGAGGTGCAGACGGGTAAAGGGGTCAAGGCCAAGCTGGAAGCCAGAGCCCCAGGATAAGGGTGGGGTTGGGGAAGAGCTGGGACAGAGTGAGGCTGAATGGTGCTTCCTCCATGGGGGCTGGCCATGAGGTGCCCCCAAGAATGTTCCTCTGTGTCCCCCTAGGAGTCATGCCCCACATTTTGGGAACCACTGAACCCTACTTGCTAAGCAGGGCTAGTGATGCCAAAGCCCAGGGAAAGGGAGAACAAGTGCAGGGCCCCCAGCACTGGAACCATGTGAAGGGGCTGCAGAAGAGGGGCAGTGGCTGGTGGCACAGGGAGTTAAGGACAAAGGGGGCACAGGAGGGGGCAAGATTAGGGGTGAAGGAGGTGCAAGGGTTGGGCTTGCAGGAGCTAGCAGTAAAGGGGGAGTGGGGATCATTCAGGGGCAATGGGGAAGTGCCAAAGTACAAGTTTTGCCCAGGGCACCATTTTCCCTAATGCTGGTCTGAGCAAACAATTGGAAATAACCCTTCAGTGAGACCAGAACCATAGTGTAGAAAAGCCCCTTTGTTAAGTGGTTGTGGCTGAGTGCTTAGGGAGCTGGGTTAAAAAACAACAGGCATCTCTCTGTGGAGGTTTGATTCTTGCCTGCTAGGCAAGGTTGGTGTGTGGTGTCTGCATGGCTGTATTTTCAGTGTCTGATAACCCATGGTGCCACAGGGAGCCAAGTCTAGACATATTCAGAGGCTCTTTGCCAGGGTTTCTCAAACTTCCTTTCACTACAACCCCCTTCTGCTGAAAAACACCTTACTACATGGCCCTGGAAAGAGGGACCAAGCCCCTCCACACTGAGCAGAGGCAGAGGAGACAAAGCCTGAGCCTGCCCCAGTTGGGGGAGGGCGAAAAGCAGAGCTTGAGGGATTCAGCCCTGGGTGGTGGGACTCAGACTTTTGGCTTCAGCCCCAGGCACCAACAAGTCTAATGCCAGCCCTGGCAACCCCATTAAACAGGGTCACATCTCACATTGGGGTCCTGACATAGTTTGAGAATCACTGCTCTATGCTGAGGGGAGGGAGTTTTCCTGTGGGTGTAGTTGATTCACTTCCCCAAGAGGTGGCAGCTATGTCAGTGGGAGAAGCTATATCGGTGGGTGTGCAAGTTGTGGTGTTTACCACATTTAAGAAGTTTAATAAAACCCCATTTTTAAAACCATCTGTGGTCTGGGAATGGTGAAGGAGGGTTTGTCCTTCAAAGTCCTGGAGATCACGATTCCATGCACCTGTTGTCATGGGGATATAGCTCAGTGGTAGAGTGTTTGTTTGCAGCTCATGTGGTCCTCACTTCAAACCCCAGTGTTCTTCTATAACTTTCTTTCTTTTTTTAAAAAGAAGGAAAACATTTTCATTTCCATTCTCCATTATGTTCAGGAGCTCCGCTATATGGGGGGCTTGATATGAATGTAAACATTCAACATTTCACTGTTCAAATGCATAAAAACCTAGCGAAGCTGTCCATCAGCTGAAATCAGTTCCAATCCTCTTAGTGTCTAGTTTATGTTTTCATCAATTAAATAAAGGTATCATATGAATGTGCATTTGCAGATCCCTCTTCTCCAGGAGCTATGTTGTGCAGAAGAACAAGAACCACATCCAGTTGGGGTTCAGGATTCTGATGAGCAAAGAGCCAACAAATGTTCTGAGGGCTGGAGAAAAATGCCTTCTAGTGAGCTATTGAACGAGCTCAGCCTGTTTAGCTTATCAAAAGAAGATTGAAAGGTGACTTCATTGAAGTGTTGAAGGGCCTTAATGGAGAGAAAAGATTGAGTATGAAAGGGCTCTTTAGTCTAGCAGAGAAAGTCATAACAAGACCCAATGGCTGGAAGGTGAAAAGAGACAAATTCATATTACAAATAAGACACAAATATGCAACAGCGAGGATGATTCACCACAGGAACAAGCTACCAAGGAAAGTGATGGATTTGCCATCTTCTGATGTCATTTAATGAAAACTAGATGCCTTTGTGGAATGTGTTTGCCCCAAAAGTAGCTATTGTGTCATACAGGAGGCCTGCGCTATGCAGGGGGTCAGATTAGATGCTCTAATGGTCTCTTCTGGCCATAAAGTTGACTAATTTCTGAAAAACTGAGTGTAGTGCTGGGAGAAGCGTCTGATGTATTACTGTCTAGCCGGCTTGCTTCCTAGAACGAATGCTCCTTGAGTGGGGTGATCCACAGGAAGTAGCTCAAACCTCCAAAGTGCCTGGCCAGGGGCAGGACATTATCACAGCAAGGGAGGAGTGTGGCAGTGACATCACATAGGCCTTTTGCAGGACCTCACACTATTGGTCAAAGGTGGTGGGGAGGTGGTGACCTCACAGAAAGATGCAACATCAGCCAGGTAGGACAGGGGTGAAGGGCCGGGGAAACCTCAGAGACCTCTGCGGCTTTGCTTCAGCAAGTCTCCTTCTCCAGGTCTCTCTTTGAGGACTGAGAGAGTATTCAGGTTCATGGACGTGAGCGCCAGGAGGAACCTCTTTTGAGTTTTCTCCTTCCCTTTTTGTGATTTTACTAGAAAACAGATGTCCCTGTTTAGAAGGTAAGAGCCTCCTGGAGGTTTGAAACCTGTTCAGTCTGATCTCTCTGTTGACAGTTGAAATCTAGGCATGGAAAATACACGTTTAAGGATGCAGAATTTTATTCTGCACCTGAGATTTTGTTCTTTAGAATCACTGGGACATTAGGGTTTGTCCTTTTTGTTTCACCTTTTCCTCCATCCATCCCTCCCTCCTTTCTCTTTGTTTCTTTCTTCTTTTGTCCTTTCACCTGTTCCCCTCCCAACACCAGGAGCGGTGTGTGTGTGTGTGTGTGTTGCGGGGGAGTGCTCGGCAGCACACACTGTGGGAGGTCCACTCAGAAATGTGGAGCTGAAATAGTGCTCGGGCAGTGATCCCCACTGGTGACTTGGGCCATCCTTTGGGCTCTCTGATGAAAACCCTCGGCCTCCTGTTCTCAGTCTCTACCCTGATTGGCTGAGCAGGGGGTTATTGACAGGGAGGAGACTCAGGTCCTTGTTGCTCTCTTTGAAGACCAAGGAAATAAGTCAGAACCAGTTATATGTTTGATGAATTCTGCTGCTTCAGTGCATTAATAGTCTCTGAATAGTTCATGATTCTCTCTAACATTGCAGTTCTCCTACAATACTTGCTGAATAATTACTGTGCAGTGTTGGTCTGCAGCTCATTTGAGAACACTTTACTAAAGTCAGTCAATGTTTGAAATTCAAGATCTGATGGTTAGTTTGAAAATCAGGGCTCTTGGGTCCTATTCCCAACTCTGCCACTGGCTGGCTGTGTGACCTAAGACAAGTCAATTCTCCTTTCTCAGCCTTAGCTTCTCCCTCTTTCAAGTACGGATAATAACGATCCGCTTCTACCTACCTCACGGTGGGTGGAGGATGGGGATCCATTGGAGAGTGTCATTAGGGGTAGTGCACAATATGAGGTGTCCTATTACCTTTGCTCAGAGCAAATTATGACATAATAGACTAGCTGAAATAGTCTCTTTTATTTGTATTTTTTTTTATTTTGAAATTGTTAAGAGCAGCAACTACTTAGCTCAGAGTGAAGCATCTTATCTCATGTTTGTAATCTAAGTGTCTCCTCTTTGTGTGCAATGAGGCAATTTAACACTATCTGACAAACAGGAGATGCTTTTGTTTTGCAACAAAATAGTTTTGCAAAGAACTTTCATCCCATTTATTTTGATTTCGAGAAAGAAAGTGGTTTAGTCTGAATGGAATTTTCTGATAGAAATGGTTTCAATTAAATTTCTCCACCATCTCAATTCCTGAGCTCTATCCCTGCCTCTGGGGAATGGAGGTTTCCTGGTTGTTAGAACAGGAGTCAGGACAGGTGGCTTCTCTTTCTGGTTCTGCCACCGCCTTGCTGTGTAGGCCCTTGGGTAGGTCACTTCCCTTCTCTGGACCTCAGGCTCCTCCCCATCTGTCCAATGGGAACAGGGACAGTTCTCGAACTCTGGGCAGTCCTTAGCCTGGGTGATATAAGGGGCGTTCAAACCCTCTGTGAAGGAGAAAGGGGAGTTTCCCGGTGTTTAGCACCAAGGAATTCTGAAGTTTGCTAAAATGTCTAGTCTGTGGAAACAAGAAATGGTTGGGGCAAAACTTTTTAACCACTGCCTTTTTTAAAACCCATTCATGGATGTGTGTCCCTATCTCTCAGGTACCTGGGGTTCTTTGCCAGGAGGAGAGAAGAGGTTCCTGCCTCTGTTTTTGTGGCCTTAACAAACCAGGTGTTGTGCTCCAGTTCTCGTCTGAGATCCCTGAAGAAGAACATCTTCCCACCCTTCAACAAGACAGGACCTATCTTTAAAAGGGAAAGAGAACTCTGAGACTTACTAGCTCGCCTCACTTCCATAGCTGGAGAGATACTGGAGTACATTCTTAAACTATCAGTTTGTCAGCAGCACCAACAGGATAGTTTGGTTCTTAGGACTAGTGAGCATGGATTTGTCAAGAACAAATCATTCCAAACCAATCCTCTTTCCTTCTTCGGCAGGGTTCCGGGCCTAGTGAAGGTGGGTAAACAGTAGATGGGATCTAGCTCGGTGTTACTAAGGCTTTTGACACAGTCCCGTAGGACAGTCTCACAAGCAAACCAGGGAAATGTGGTCTAGATGCAATCAGTGTGATGTGGGTGCAGAGCTGGTTGAAAACCCAGACTCCAAGAGCCCTTCTCCATATATGGCTGTCCAACAGAGAGGATGTACCTGCTGGGTCTGGCAGGGATCAGTCCGGGGTCTGGTACTATTCAATATTTTCATTACTGATTTGGAAAATGGAGTGGAGAGCATGCTTCTAAAATTTGCAAATGACACCAAGCACTTTGGATCACAGGACTGGAATTCAAAATGCCCTTAACAAACTGGAGAATTGGTCTTCTTGAGCCAAACTCCATGGCTGGGCCCCTCTCTCTAGACTGGGATGAAGTGAAACCCCAGAGCCAAACACTCCTCCTCCTGGGCAATGCGCTCCGTCCTTGAATGGTCAGATGCTGATTAGCACTGTCAGAGCAGCTTTGTCTGGGAGATTCCCAGCACTTTTCAATAGCGGTAAAGTATGAAATCCCATCAATGGAACTCAGGAGTCCTGACTCGCAGTCCCCTGGTCCAATGTCTCCAGCGGAGCACACTCCCTCTCATAGGCAGGGGGAGCGGCCATGAGGGCCTGCTTGTAATTGCCAGCTGTGGGAGGGAGTGTGCAGCAGTGGTTAGCAAAGGGGCCTGGAAAGAAGGACTGCTGGGTCCCATCTATACTTCTGACACTTGGTGTGACCCTGAGTCAGTAGCTTCCCCTCCCCAGGTTTGTTTCTCATCAGTAGGGTTGGGGTTGCAGTTCTGACAGCCCAGGGGGGTTGGGAGCCTCCAGGAAGGTGTGTAAAGTGCTGGGATTTCAGGATCCCGGAAGCGCTGTCACCCCTGCACTAGGGTGATGTTCTGCACCCCCTGCTGCTGGCCAAGTTTCTCCTTTCCCTGGCAATAAGACAGACTCTTGTTTTCACAGCCAGCTGATCGCCCAGTGTCATCACTCTGCCTGCTGGCTGGGCAGGGTAACTCCTCAGGTCACCACCCTCCTCTCCAGCCTGTCTTGGGCTTGGAGAGTGAGGAGAAGGGCGAGGGATGATATTGAACATCCTCCATCCATCGCTTCATCACCAGAGCAAGTGAGTGGCATTAGGGCTCCATGGTGGCATCCCCTGTCTGTCTGGGGAGAGGCAGAAAGAGGGGGAGAGGATCTCTCCCAAAGGACATTAGTTTTGCAAACAGCCCCCAGAAGCCCCTCACTCTCAGACTGGGGAGGGGCTTCTCCAGAGCCGTCTCCAGCGTGTTTGGCAAGGTCCCAGCAATGGGGCTCCCAGCCCTTCCCTTGTGGGAGACTGTTCCCCAGGCTGAGAGTCTCTGAGCTGGGCCGGACCCGGGGAGCTGCTGAGCATGGAAATCAATGGGAAACGAAGGGGCCCTGGCCTTGCTATGTCTAGGGACTTTGAAGTGGGGAATGGTTTCCCAGGAGAAGTCTGGACTCCTGAGTTCTGTTCCTTCTCTAGCCTGGGTGGGGAATGGGTGGGAGGAAGTGTGAGTGTGTCCTGGGCTGGCAGGAGGGAGCTGCTTGTCCAAAGTGACCAGTGGTCTTTGTGACTGACCCCAGTGCTCGAAAAGGACGAGACTCCCCGGTTCTTGCAGCCCCAGGGATGACGAGGGGGAAGGTTGAGGGGGAGCAGATCATGCAATGAACTCCTGCCAGTGTGTGTAGCTTGCACTCCCTGCTCCCCCGTGGGGGGAGGAGGAGCTGCTCTGGCTGGGGCAGGGATGGAGAGAGACCAAACAAGTTGGTTAGTGAGAGGCTGCCTTGACCCCAGACTCACATCTGCTCCCCGCTCGGTTCCAGGATGGCCAGGCTCCTGAGGATGTTCAGGAAGAAGGCTCTGCAGGCGGCCCCAGAGCCTGTGGAAAGCAGCTGCCATCTTCCCCAGGAGCCGAGCGTCCCAACCGTCCCCAATGGCGGGGAAGGAGCTCGCGGCCGGGCCAGGAGGTGGAAGTGCCCAGCCTTCTGGAAGAGGAAACCTGCTCCCGGTGCAGGCGCCGAGGTGGGAGAGGCACCGTCAAGGCCAAAATGGAGCTGGGCCAGGATGCAGCTGGGCAAGCAGGACCCAGCCCTGGTGCAGAACCGGGCAGGGTGGTTCTGGGGCTTGTTGTGTGGGCAGCAGCAGCCCCAGGAGCCCAGCCCCGATTTCCAGCAGGAGGCATCGCCCTGCGCGGTCAGTGGGGACCTTCCAGCCTTCCCAGGGCAGGAGGTGGAGGATCCCTCTCCCAGCCCCAGCAGCTCGGCCCGCTTCCTGTGGGACAACAGCAGCACCTGGAACTTGGACAGCAGCGAGGCCGACAGACGCTTCTGCTTTATTCCAGGTGAGGAGCCCGGCTGGGCTCGGAGGGGTAAGGAAGGGGCTGTGAACACTCCGGGCCCAGGCCCTCGAGCAGTGCTATGGGGGTGGGTCCCCAGCTCAGGTGTCTGGCCTGAGCCACTGAACCCCACTGACACCAGATGCTGCCACTTTATTCCTTGATGCCCCATTGGGTTGGGGGGGAGTGTGGGAGGCACCTCCCAAGGAGTCCAGGATTGTGGGTGGAGGGGTCTCTTTGCTATGGACTCCTGAAGGACTTGGGGGCTGATGACACTGAGGCTACTTGGAATCAAATACATTTGAGATACAAGTACATAGCCCATATTCATAACTTCAAATACAAAAATGGAACGCACAGCCAGCAAAATTATAACCAGCAAATCATAACCTTGTCAGAGACACCTCACACGACAACCTTTGCACAATATTTGCTGCACATATATAACAGTGGTGGCAACAATGATCCCTACGGTCCCAGTTCATATTAATAACGTCACAGAAGGCTATAGAGAAGTGGGAGAGAGGTGTCTTCCAGCCGGCGTGTCTCATCCATTTTCCCCTTGCCGCTTGGGCCGAGGTGGGAAGGGAGCGAAACATCCCCGGCTGAAGATTTTGTGCTCGACCTTGAAGATTAAGCCCAACCCCCCGGCATGGCTAGGTCAGGGTTGTCCTGGGCTCTGGGGGCAGAGGGCTGAGCTGGGAGAAAGGGCAGATGAGGGGATTTTGTCTCTGATAGATAAGGGCTTTGTCAGGAGAAAGCTGTAGGTCACATGCTGGGGGTGTCAGTGAGATTTGAGCTGGGGTAGCAGCAGCAGGGAAGCAGTGTGTGTGTGTGTGGGGGGGGATTCACTTGGTAAAAATGAAACTCCCAAGCCGCTCCCTTTGCTGGAGCAAAAGCCTCTCATTTATCTCCTCAACTCCCTTCCATGAAAATCTCCACCCCTCCCCTGGTGCTGAGAGACCCTCTTTACTCCCATGGAGATTTGTAATTGTTCTAACTCTTCCTTTGCCTTGTCCAAATAGTTTTCCCAGAAAAATGATCAAGGACATTTCAAATGAGAAAAACAAACGAAACCAGAGAAACTCCCACCACACACAGTTTGAGTCTGAATTTTTCTACTGAAATTTGGAGATAATAAAACTCCTTCCTCTGTTGGCCAGAAACCAAAGCTAGACCTCCCCTGCTGTAGCTGTGACTTCTGCTACCAAACCACCAATGTGCGTCTCCTCTTGTGAGACATTTCTCTGCACAATACTGCGGCTAATCCAGTTATTGACTCCAGGAAACATTTTCCTTAGCATGGTTCTGTGTGTCACTGGTTTGTATAGCAAAGGTCAGTTCCTAGCCCTGTGGTCCGGACATCCTCATTCGCATCAGGCTTCAAGTTGAGAATAATTTCCTATTCCCGCTCTGTGGGAGGGGAGACTTTTAAACGCGCTCTCTGTGCGACTGCACATGGCTAAGCAAAGAGAACAAACCCAAATCCCCCCTGTGCTTTGGGAGCCAGGTTTGCAGTGGGAATTCTGTAGTTCAGATGACTTCACACCTGGTCATTGTGATTCTTTACCAGTTTCTCTGGCATTGGGGCACCTTTACACTTCAGCTGTGATGGCTGAGTGGTTAAGGTGTTGAAGTTGAAATCCAATAGGGTTCCGCTGCGCAGGTTCAAATCCTGCTTACAGTAAGGCCTGTGTTTTAGCCAGTACTTTATCCGAGCAATTCCCTGTGTACAACCCCCTGAGACACTCTCAAGTCTCTCCCCACCCCAAGTAAATCCTCTTCTGCTCTATTCATAGAGATGCCTGGGACACCACCTCCCCCTGTGTCCCTGAGGTGTCAGGCAAACTCTCAGTGCCTGTAGCCTCTGCCACTCACCTAGTGCCCCATAGATCAGCCATAACCCTGGTTCTGCTCCTCTCTCTAGTGTGTGAAAGGAGCCAAGTCAGTGACTCCATGGGATTTGCCCCGGACCCCTCTAGGGCCGGCCCTGAAGGGAAGCACTGACTATCAAAGTGACAATACAACTGACCAGCATTGCGGGGGAGGCTGAGGGAGATCCGCACTCATCAGGTCTCTTCTCTCCCCAAGGTGAGCCAGACACTGCTCTCTCCTGACTCTCACTCTAGCAGCTGGACACTAAGGAGCCATTTCCCCACAGCAAGTGCATTGAGTGCCCCTTTGGTGCTGGGGGGGGGCCTGGCGCTGCTGCTGGCTCTGGGGCTGGCAGGGGGGTTGATATCTGCACAGACTCTCAGCTGCCAGGCCGGAGGGGACACTTGAGACCTTACCAGACTGTCTCATTGAAGACGGGGGGTTGAAAGACCTATACAAACGCTCTCCAGAGCACGGAGCAACATCCGCCCATGCAGCCAGGCAATGAGCATTTCTCACAGCCTGGAGCCAAGGGTGAGGTGGCAGCTACTGTTCCAGCTCCTGGGGGACAGGCCCTGTCAGCTAACAGACACTTCTTACTCACCACAGCTAAGGGCGCTGGATTCCTCCAGTGGGGGTGTGAAGCAACCATTCTTTTCCTGTCCTTTTTGTGTGCGACTGCTGACAAAAACATCCCAGATAGAGAAGCAACAGGCCAAAATACTGTCATGCAACTGCCAAAGTAGCTCAGTTGGGAGAGCATTAAACTGAAGATCTAAAGGTCCCTGATTCAATCCTGCGCTTTGGCAGTCCCTGTCATTATGCTTTGTGCAGAGATGGCTTGCCCTCTGGGAGCACAGCAGTGCCTCCACCCAAGGTGAGTTCCTGACCTTGGGATCTGCAGTAGGAAAACACGGAAGGGGCTTACTTGCCCCTATTTGGCCCATCTGACCTTTAATGATGAGAGCTGTCTTTCCCAACATGGTGGGAAGAAAGTGAGGCAGGGCAGCCTCAGGAATGGTGCCAGAGGGCTGCTAAGCAGGGGTTGGGGATGAAAACTCTTCTGTGCAGCTGAGCAAGAGCAGTACCAAGGAAGGAGCATCTGTAAAAGTGACCCCACACACCTCTCCTCCTCTGGGCAGCTGGTGCTGACAGCTCCAAGGGAAGGCTTAAAAGCCACAGAGCAACTGAGGGCAGGACCATGTCTAGGTGTGGCCTTCAGACAGGCACAAAAACACCCAGCCAGGCTGCTCCCTGCCATGCCAAACACCCACTGAAGGTCACCAGCATGCAGAGCGGCTGCTGATGCTCTGTAGCCAACATCAGAAGATAGTAGGAAAGCAGGGCCCAGGGCCAGCCCCCATGGTGGGGCCTCTGACTGGTCCCACTCAAGGTATTCACTTTTGCTGTGGGCCAGGAGATTTTACCCCAAGAGGCTTTTCCCAAGCTGGCAAGAAGCAGAGAAACACCCAGGCTCCCAAGACGCTATGTAGCAAGTACCCTCCAGCACAGGGAAAGGTGCACACGCTAGCCCAGGCTGCCGCCCACTTTCTTTGGTAAGTCAGGAAGGGCAAAGGCTAGACTGGAAGCACCTGGGGCTCCTGCCGCAGCCTTTGTGACACCCAACCCCCAACTCCTTCCCAGGCTCTAGCTGAAGCCAGAGCATTGGCCTGAGCAGCCAAGAAGAGGTTCCAGCCCTGAAGGGAGCAGGACGTTCAGCACAATAGTAAAACTGCAGAAACACAACCACCTAGAGACTCAAACCCTCAATCTTCTAATCCACACTCAGACGCCTTATCCGTTAGGCCACATGGTAACATAAGAAAAGACCCTCCAAGCACTTCTTTGGAAAAGGCAGACACTGTGTTTCTCAGGTCATCTACTGAGGGGGGCTGAGACTCTCTGGGCACAAGAAGTCGAGTTACCAGCAACACGTGAGACTTAATTCTATGGAGCCAGGTGCAGGGCTTTGGAAGGGAGGCTCAGGCATGGAGGATTGGGGTGCAGCGGATGGACCGGCTGTCTAGGTGTTGAGATTTAGTCACGCTGAGGCACAGAAGGGAGGAGGAGGAGTAATCCTGCTGACAGTCAGCGGCTGTGCAGAAAAAGAGGAGGGGTTCTGGGGACATTTTTTGCCTCTCTTTTGCCTATCTGCTCGCTCTTGGGGTGAACGGGGAAGATGATCTCAACAAGCTCAGTTGGTAGCACATCAAGCTCTTAATCTGAGGATCCAGGGTTCAAGCCCCTGTCTGGGCACCCAGTTTTAAATTGCCTTGTGTGCCAGGAGCCAAATGATTCCTGGTGCTTCTCCACCAGCCCCATGCAGATTCCCCGAATCCATGGCCATTTCCTGGAAAGGTTCCTTTCCTCAGGAATCAGGAGAGAGGCAACATCCACATTACCAGAGGACCTCCTGCAGGCATGCTGCTGAAGGCAGCCTGACTGCCACCCTCACAGTGACCGGCAGGCCGTTCCCTGCAGCATGCAGTCCCAGGCATGCACTTGCTGCGCTGGTGCCTGGAGCTGTCCCTATCCCTGACCCAGGGCAGAGGACATTGGAAGCTGAACATCCAGAGCTTGCAAGATAAAGGAGCAGGGGGGTGAGGCCTGGCGTTGTTGGCAGAACAGGAAAGCATCAGAGGGTTCTATGGCAACCAGAGGGATTGACGGAAGGCGGTGAAGGAGGAGTTGGCGGCTTTGTTCCAGCGGTTAGGCAAACACCGCAATATCAAAGAAACCAATGGTGCCAAGTGTTGCCTGTGGGATTTCCACAAGAGCATCCAGGCTGGGGAGCCAGTGATCCTGTGACTGTACAACCGGATCAAGTGACAGCTGCCCGAGTTCCATGAGATTAGGCTGCAGCTGGCCGATATGAGCGGGAGCACGGAGTGAAGGGAGGGGCGTCCTCCCCTGACATTTTTGCAGCCTGCAGGGAATGGAGACCAAGCAGGGGGATGTGGGGACTCAGGGCAGGACCCGCGGATCCCATAGTGCAGGACAACAGTCGCTGGAGGAGGAGAGAGAGTCCTGCGAGAGGAAGCCGCTGGTGGGAAGCAATAAGTGCAGAGTGCAAACCAGTCAGCCGGGAGACACAGGGGTCAAGAAAACAGAATGGGTGCAGGTTCCATGGTGTAATGGGCAGCACTCAGGACTTTGAATCCTGGAATCTGAGTTCAAATCTCAGTGGGATCTCCTGCAGATATTGTAGCTTGCTGCAAAGTCTTTGAGCTCAATGTGTATAGTTACTTTCTACCTGGGTAAACTTCAGCAAGGTTTTTTTCTCCTCCTCATGGGTCACTGATGCCCACTGGAGGTAGGTCTTTGGTCCAGCTGGCCGCTATAGGGTGGGGTCCTAGAACTTAACAGCCTGGCTAGAGATTCCTGCGGGTTGACCTGATGGTTTGGTTTCTTGCTGCTTCATCTGATGTCCACAACTTTGGTCCCTGTAGCTGCAGCTCTTCCTCTTGCCCACATGGCATTTAAAGGAAGGAGTGCCAGGGCCAGGCTTCCCAGGCTGGAGCCCAGCACACCTCTCCTCCTCTGGGCACCTAGAGCAGAGGCGGCTGGCGCTGACAGCTCCAAGGGAAGGCTTAAAAGCCACACAACTACCGAGGACAGGGCAAGAGGAGGGCAGGACCATGCCTATGTGTGGCCTTCAGACAGGCACAAAAACACTCAGCCAGCCTGCTCCCTGCCATCCCAAACACCCACTGAAGGCCACCCACAGACCAGCATGCGAGGCAGCTGCTGATGCTCTGTGGCCGTTATCGAAGAGGGTAGGAAAGCAGGGCCAGCCGCCCAGGTGGGGCCTCTTACCATTCCCACTCAAGGTGCTCACTTTTGCCATGGGGCAGGAGATTTTACCCCAAGAGGCTTTTCTCCAGCTGGCGAGAAGCAGAGAAACACCCAGGCTCCATGTAGCAAACCACCTCTAACACAGAGACTGGTGCACATTTGGAAGAGGGAAACTGCTCTACACACTAGCCTGGGCAGCCGCCCATTTTCTTTGGCAAGTCAGGAAGGGCAAAGGCTACACTGGAAGCACCTGGGGCTCCTGCCCCAGCCTTTGTGATGCCCATTCCCCCCAACTCCTTCCCAGGGCTCTAGCTGAAGCCAGAGCATTGGCTTGAGCAGCCAAGAAGAGGTTTCAGCCCTGAAGGGAGCAGGACTTTTAGCCCAAAGGTAAAGCTGCACAAGCACAACCACGAAGGGACTCAAACTCTCAATCCCCTGATCCGAAATCAGATGCCTTATCCATTAGGCCACAGGGTCACATAAAAAAAGGCACTCCAGGCACTTCTTTGGAAAAGGCAAACACTGATGCATCCAACGAAGTGGGGATTCACCCACGAAAGCTCATGCTCCAATATGTCTGTTAGTCTATAAAGTGCCACATGAGTCTTTGCTGCTTTTGCAGACGCTGTGTTTCTCAGGTCAGCTACTGAGGGGGACCGAGACTATCTGAGCACAAGAAGTCAAGTTCCCAGTGAGATGTGAGACTTAATTCTCTGGAGCCGGGTGCAGGGCTTTGGCAGGGAGGCTCAGGCATGGGGGACAGTGGTGCAGCAGATGCACCAGCTGTCTAGCTGCGGAGATTTAATCTTACTGAGGAGGAGGAGGAGGAATCCAGCTGATAGGCAGTGTCCAGGACCGGTGCAACCACTAGGTGAACTAGTCAGCTGCCTAGCGTGCCAAGTGGTTGGGGGAACCAAAAGCCACACTCAGATGAGGCAGTGGAGAGGAGGTAAGCTGGGGAGGGGGCTTGGGGGCGTGCGGGGAGAGGGCTTCCCGCAGCAAGTAACAAGGGCGGGGGCGTGCAGAGGAACCACTTCCTGTCCCAGCTCACCTCTGCTCTGTTTTCTCCCCTGAGCACGCCGCCCCCACTCTAATTCTCCTCCTCTCCTATGCTTGTCGCACTAAACAGCTGGTTGGCACTGCAAGCCTGGGAGGCAGGAGAAGTGGAGCAGTGCCGGCGTGCTCAGGGGAGAAGGCAGAGCAGTGGGGAGCTGGGGCTGGGAGATGCTGCAGGAGGGGCTGCCTGGCTCTTCCCCATGGCCCCTGCCCCTGCTCCGCCCCAGTCCCGCCCTCCTGCCCCTGCACTCACTGCATGGCAAGTAGAGTGACCCAGCCCCAGCCTGGTCCACGCCCCTGGTTCCCAGCCATGCCGCCAGCAAGTGCTGTGGGGTGGTTCCCCCCTCCCCGCAAACTTGGGAGCCAGGGGAGTTCTATGGCCCTGGGTCTCTCATCCCTCCATCCCTCCCCTGCCTCCAATATCCCTTCTGGGCTCTGTGGGGATGGGTCTCTCTCTCTGCCCCTGTGCTCCCCCCTGCACTGCATGTCCTGGGAGAGACTCAGTTTCCCTGGACCAACATTTCACCACTCCACACATGTCTTTTCTGTTCTCCATCTCCTTCCACCCCACCTCATTTTCCCTGCACTCCAGGCTGGGTCTCTGCAAACCTCCTCTCCTCTCCTCCTGACCCCAATAACTCCCTGCCCCTATGGGTCTATAAGGCTGGGTCTCTCCGTCCCCCATTCTCCCT